>NC_062970.1:45081600-45135269 GCF_023119035.1 Salvia hispanica | reverse complement strand
TTTCCTAATATCATCTTTCAACGTCTATAATTGCAGGAATAATCCCCGAAGAAATAGGGAATCTTTCACAGCTAGAGGTGTTGAGCCTCACAGACTCCGCTCTGACCGGAAATATTCCATCTTCAGTGTTCAACATATCTTCATTGAAATGCATGGACCTCTCTAACAATAGTTTGTCTGGAAATATCCCAACTTTTCACCATCTTCCAAAGTTAGAGGAATTATATCTGTTTCATAACAATTTACAAGGTACGTTTATAATTTGAAATATCCTATACACCCCCTTTATTAACAAAATTTCTTCCATCGGAAACAAAACTATTTAGCCCTTTGTTTATTCAACTTTGTGTAAATTGTTGTGTAAATTGTGGTTCAGTACTGATATTAGGGTTAACAAACTATTAGCTTTTTTTTTCAACAAACTTATTAGGTTGGCTGCCAAGTGATGTGTGCAGCAGCAATATGTCAAGCATCAAAACACTTGAACTCTATGAGAATCAACTTGAAGGGAAAATTCCACGAAATATATGGAAATGCACACATCTTGAGTACTTGATATTATACGACAATAATTTCAGTGGTAACATCCCGTTAGAAATTGGAAACATGAGCATGCTTAGGGGGTTGGTTTTGGGTATGAACGACTTTCAAGGTATACACTTCTATTTTCATCATGATTTAATAGCAGTACTCCCTCCGTTTCTTCATAGTTGAGCCATTTTTCTATTTCGGGAAGTTTCTTCATAGTTGAGTCATTTCTATATATGGTAACTTTTTTCTCTTTCATACTTTACTTTCTCTTACTTTATTCTCTCTACTTTATTCACTTTATACTTTATTCTCTCTATCTTTTCCTCTCCCTTACTTTTTTATCTATTTATTTAACACACTTAATATTCCTTTCTAAAACTCCGTGTCGAAAAGTTTCGCCTCAACTATGGCGAAACGGAGGGAGTATTTTTTTTGGATATTCATAAGTTACAGCTTTCATATCATAAATTGCATGTAATTCTTGCGATGATCAATGGTAGAATTTCACTGATACATTTAACAACACAATTCAGGAGAAATTCCAGCAGAAATAGGGAAGCTTACACGACTAGAGACATTAAATATTGCATACGCCTCTCTAACTGGAAATATCCCATCATCCATTTTCAACATATCTTATTTGACAGAACTGGAACTGAGCTACAACAGCTTATCTGGTAATTATTAACTTCCTTGCTCGTTGTGATATATCATAGTTTCATGTGTATTTGTCTATTTGATGCACTATTTATTAGTATTAAATATATCTACAAGCATACGGAGTAGATCTAGTATAGCTGAAGGTCAGTACAGGGATATCGAACATATAAAATAAGATTGCAACTAACTATCATATACTATGCGTCATCTACAATCTAGAGAGAGACAGGAGTTTTTGGTTTGCTTTTAAAAACTAGAAATAGATAAATAAACAAAATAAAAGAAAGCATAAAAACGAATAATACTATGTAGGCGAAAGAACGTACTAGAATTTTAAGATCCAAAAACATAATTACGAGCAATCATCCAATAAACTTCCTTGAATAACGGTCTCCAGAGTTATTAAGCCGGCGATCACTTGACTAAATTAAATCCCCTCCAGATGTGAGAAATCCGCAGATTAGATGTTAAGATCAAACTCCACTTTAAATTTCTAAAATCTAACTCCCAAAAATAATTAAAACCAATGACCTCACATGAAACCTCAACTCTCCCGAGTTCTATTGAATTAAAGTGTGAATTATCTCTTTTCCTAGTCAATTATTGGATTTCTATGAGTACTCTAATCAACTCTAATATGTACTAAAGAGGTAGCTAATCAGTCGAATATCCAAGGCATAAAGATAAATCAAATAACTACAAGAGCTAATAAGAAAAATCAATTCAATAACTTCACCAAACATTGATTGCACTGTGCAATGTTCGTAGAATGGTCATAACTTTCTCCACAGAACCCCGACTATGAAGTGCCAGATATCCATATGAAGCTCTTTCGAAGACAAAGAGAACAATATGCATTAAGCATTGAATGGACCTCAAGAATGCCGGAAATATCGGCTTAGATTGACGTTGCTGCACCTTGGCCCTTTTGCACCTTTTTTAAGTCTTTTTCTATAATTTCTCAACAAACCCGTCAAATTATTAAAATGTAAAAATATGTGGAATAATGAACATAATATGAATGATTGACATTTTAAACGAGCCAAATCAAAGCCTTAAAAAATATGCAAAATCTGAAGAAGCATCATCCTTTTTTTTTACTAATTTTATCTAAACTAGGTACTCTTTCCGTCCACAAAATTAGTCTCATTTTGCTATTTTTGGATATCCATAAAATATAGTTAGGTTTAGGGGTGTCGAAACGGGTACCCGTGAGTATCCAAACCCGATTTTGCGGGTACCTGTACTCGAAAATATCAATATTATACTACCCAATCCCGATCCATATAGTTAAACGGGTGTCCCATACCTGCATCGGGTATCCCAAATCCGCAGTTGCGGGTACCCAAACCCGCATACATAATTTGAATTGTGTATTATATTATTCAATGGTATTATGCTTTTAGAGCCACTATGATTTTAGATTTGTATTTGTATTTTTTTTGTACTTTGTTATATTTGCATAATTTCCAACTATTAACTATGCACAAATATGGTGATTTCTTATCTCTTAAATATAATATGACTACGTATGAAATATAATGCAAATCCAAATTTAATATAAGCAAATATAATAGAAACATCAAGCATGTCTAAAATTAAATCTCTATTCAAAAATTTAATATAAAACCAAAAATAATTCACTTTCATCAAAAGTCTAAATATAAATAACTTCAACTAAAAGTCTAAATATTTTAAATTTCTAATGTAAAGAGTAAAGACACTAAACTAATAAAAGAGGTCGGTGGATAAATAATTGGAAATAAAGTGTACCGTCGGTGAGTATATATAGATTAAAAATTAATTAACTAAAATAAAATATTTGAAAACCCTAATCCTAAAAATAACGGGTATACCCGCGTGGGTAGCGGGTATATTCATACCCGCAAAAATTTAAAACAAACTACCCCATCCCGCCCCGTTTCCCATTTTCGTCGGGTAGCGGGTACCCGCTACCCGGCAGGTAACGGGTCGGGTTGAGGGTTTACCGATACCCTCTACCCGTTTCGACACCCCTAGTTACGTTTCTAAAAATGAAATGTTTCTCTCTCATACTTTACCCACTTTTTCTGATACAGAAAACTTATTGTAAAATTATTATTCTTAGTCTGTGTTTAGTTCAACAATGAGGCCTTTATGTAGGCAAAGGGAAATCCTAAACTTATGGAATATAAAACTTAAAGAAAATAACTAAAGGGAAATAAACGAAAAGAAAATCCTAATTTGGTAGAAGGAAAAACTAATACTTTCCATCTACTAATTCTACTAACTAGGAAATAAAAAAATAATAATAATAATTTACTTAACCTCCAAGTCCAAGTCATGCGGGAACAATCATTTTCTCCCTACCACTCTTACATTATCTACTCTTTCTCTTTCTCTCTTACTTTTTCAATTTAAAACATAAATGCATTGCTAAGTCTTACATATTCAAGAATATGTCATTCAATGAGTTTTCAGGTACTCTTCCTTCAAATTTGGGGATTTCACTTCTCAATCTTGTATGGTTTTCTTTGGGTTATAACAAACTTGATGGTCCAATTCCAAGCTCTATCAACAATGCTTCTAAACTTACCATTTTGTACATGGACAACAACTACTTCACTGGATCCATACCAGACTTTGGCAATTTGAAACGCCTACAACGTATATTTCTCAATCAGAATACTTTGCGTGGAGAGGAATCTTCAACCCAGGAGTTGACATTTCTCTCTTCGTTAACCAAATGTCGAGATTTGAAGTACTTGGCAGTATCACAAAATTCATTGAATGGTATCCTACCTGCTTCTATTGGGAACTTTTCCTCTTCTCTTCAAAGTATTTGGGCAGAAAACAATCACATCAAAGGTTTCATTCCTTCTGAAATTGGAAACTTAAGTAGTGTATTGTTTATTGACCTGGGAAATAATCAGCTGCGTGGACCCATTCCACCATCAATTGGGAATATGAAGAAACTACAGAGAATGGTTCTTTATGAAAATAAGTTGGGAGGGTCTATCCCTAACGACGTTTGCCGAATGAATAGTTTGGGGGAATTGTACCTTAGTGAAAACATGTTGGTTGGTCCAATACCTGAATGTTTGGGTGAAGTTAAATCCTTGAGATTGCTCAACTTAAGCTACAACCAGTTGAACTCCACCATCCCTCCCAACTTGTGGAATCTTTCCGACCTCTTGGAATTGAGCTTGTTCTCAAATTATTTGAACGGTCAATTGTCATCACAACTCGGAAATTTGAAGTCAATCTACTATCTAAATTTGGCCTGTAATCAAATTTCAGGTTATATCCCTAGATCAATTGATAGTTGCCAGTCATTAGAATATCTCTACTTATCAAATAATTTATTGGAGGGATCTATTCCCCAATCCTTTGGAAATGTTAGAAATTTGAGAGCACTAGATTTATCTTACAACAACCTTTCTGGATCTATACCCAAGTCATTAGAAGACCTTCATTTTCTTGAGTATTTCAATGTTTCTAATAACAAATTGGTGGGGGAGATTCCAGATGGGGGTTGTTTTGGTAACTTGAGTGATAAGTCTTTTTCCAACAACCTTGCCCTTTGTGGTCCAATAAGATTTCAAGTTCCACCTTGCACAAAAGTTCATCATAGATCAAGAAGCTTGAAGAAATTGATGGTGCCTTTAGTGATTTCAGTTGGGATTATGGTGATTGTCATCCTCGTGTTTCTAAAGAAACTTAAACCGAAGAAATCACCACTGCTTCCCAATGCTATTTTGCCGGTGACGGAATACAGAAAAGTGTCTTATATGGAACTACAACAGGGAACAAGTGGTTTTAATGAGAGCAACCTTCTTGGAAGAGGAAGTTTTGGTTCGGTATTTGTAGCAACACTTTCTGATGGGTTGAAAGTTGCAGTAAAAGTTTTCAACATGCAACTACAAGGAGCAGAAAAGAGCTTTAATACTGAAACTGGGATACTTGGGAGCATTCGACACAGAAACATAGTTCGAGTTATTGGATGTTGCAGTAGCCCAGAGTTTAAAGCATTGGTTCTCACATATATGCCGAATGGGAGCTTGGATAAATGGTTATATTCCAACATGCGTTGTCTAGATCTTATCCAAAGACTGAAGATAGGAATAGACGTTGCGACAGCCTTGGAATATCTTCACCATGGCCATACATTCCCAGTTGTCCATTGTGATGTAAAGCCGAACAATGTTTTGCTCGATCAAGACATGGTCGCTCATCTTGGTGATTTTGGCATTGGGAAGCTTTTTGACAACGAAGAAGTTGTCGTCCAAACACAAACATTGGCGACTATCGGCTATGCAGCACCAGGTGATGCATAATTCTAAACTGTTCATCTTTAATGATATTATAGTTTTTCCTTTTTAAAAATATCAATGTTTACTTGGATACTAATCATGCATGTTCCAAGGTTAGAGTTGGGAATGGAAGGGAGAGTATCCACACATGGAGATGTGTACAGTTACGGGATAATGTTGCTCGAGATGTTTACAGGGAAGAAGCCAACAGATGATATGTTTGATGGGGAAATTAGGTTGAAAGAGTGGGTAAGTGAATCATTACATGAAAACTCAGTTCCTATTGCACCCGCTTTGCAATCTAGCGAAGATCAGGATTTCTGCGCAAAGGAGCAATGTGTGTTGTCAATTTTTGAGCTGGCAATGAAATGTTTAGCCACCGCACCTAATGAAAGAATCAACATGATTGAAGCAACGACTACTCTTCAGAGGATCTATGCAACAATGGTAACAGAAAAACGTCGTCCACCATATGCCTTTTCTGTTACTATTCGCGATAATGGGTTATGATGCTCGTACCATAGTGAACTTATATTGTGTACAAACTATGTCAATAGTTCATGTGGCATGTATAAGTTGTGAAGTTGGAATATGTGAGGATGTTATAGTAAGAGTGGGAATGTGGAGGTGAATTTTATGCTATTGAATAAGTCAAACAGACCACATATAATTCATATAAAAGGAAATAAAACCTAAACCATGAATTTCCTACGGTTTAGAATTACCGATCTCATTCTCCAAAAAATCGACGATTGCTTGCGCCTTCTTCACGTAATGTTCTTCGCACTCAACCATGAATCTTCTAATCTATATCCCGAACTCAGAATCTGACCTTTGGGTGGGCAAAGCTTGTCAGAATCGAAAAGGGCTTGATTAGAAAGAAGAGGGGAGCACGAAAATTATGAGTTAATTAACTCTAAATCTCATTTCAAATATCATTTTATATAGAGTTATGATGGGTCAGATTAGGGATTCATGGAGGTTGGACTTGGGCCAAACCTGTTGGACTTTTACTAATTAAATTGAGCCCCAGTTTAATACAAGTCCGACAGAATATTACTATCCACTACAGTAAAATAATATTGACTGCCCGTCCAATCCCAAATTACGAGTAATCCGGGCTTTACCTCTTTAATTTATTATTTTCCGTGCTTAAGATATAAATATCCATTAATTAATTTAAGTCTGCTACTTGAATTTTAATTAATTAATATCTTTTTTCAAGAGTTGTCTAGTTCAAAATCTTTATTTATTATTCTGGAACAAATTCCAACCGGCCGAGTTTCTGAATAATAAAACCTTTTTCGAACACCTCTTAAGGATATTATCAAACTGGACTCACCCAACAAATGATTCATTGCAATAATAATACTAGCACCTCTAAACATTTATCACCACCACCCAAGATATTAGGATTCTTGGATTGCGAAAAATCCGCACCATTTGATAAATCAAAATAGTGCATAATCAATATCGTATGGTGATAAACTCATGTTTTAGTCGGTTTAATTGGTCTGTTGAGGTGCCTAATGTTGAGTTTTGATGCTTGAAGTGTCTATTTCCAGCCAATTATCCTATCTGTTGGAGTTTCATGTGTTTGTTGAGTGTTCTAGGATAAATAGACGAAAAAGAGACAAAAATACGGCCGTTTGTGCAAAGGAGGCAGCAGAGCCTCCAAAAGCTTCACCCGGCCGGGTGAATTTCACGCTGATAAGTTCCACCCGGCCGGGTAGGACGGAATCAGCGTATGAAGGTCAGAAAGGGGTCGAAAAACGACACCCGACTGGGTAGAATTTCTAGCACAAAAATCCCACCCGGCCGGGTATGTCAGTCTGACGGGTTTGACTTCTGAAAACGAGATTTTTGACGAAAAAATCAAGAGAAAAACGCCTAGAGTTGCATTCTGCGAGATTTTTTGAACACTTACGGCCTCCAACACTCACACACCCCCCTAAGAACACTTAGAGAGACAGAATTGAAGATTGAAGACTCCAGATCGGAAGATTGAAGATTTCATTCCATAGATTTATTGCACATGAGTTCTTAGTATCTATCTTTCATGTTTTTGTTCGAATTCTTTGTGTGAAACTTAGTTTTCTCCATGAACATGAGTAGCTAAACACCTTTTTGTAGAATTCTTGTTGATGATGCATTGATTCCATAGTTTTTATCTAATTAATTTTGTTCTTACCTTGCTCTTGTAGTTATTTGATTATTCTTGGGTTTATTCCTTTCAATTGCTTGATCACCACTTGATTGCGTCGGATTAATTAGATTAATCGGGAGATGAAATAATTAATCTGGAAATAAGAATAATTCACACCTTAATGCAATAAAACTCGGGAGAGTTGAGGTTTTGAGTGAGGTCTTTGACCTAATCGAGTTTTTGGGAGTTAGGGGTTTTAGGATTAGAAGGGGACTTCAATCCTAGCACCTAACCGATGCGCTGGCCGCCATTGTGGCGACCCGATCAGCCAGCGATCGGCCAGCGCTTATTTTTTATTTTTTTTTTAATTCTTTTTTTTTATTTTTGAAAAACTATATAAACGCGATTTTCTCTATCTCTAAATTTCTGTACAAGAGCAACATCTAGCGATGGACAACAACAACTAGCGGATTCAAGGCATACTAACATTTTTTAATGTATTTTTTTAATAAATTAGTGAGGAGTAGAGTGGGGCGGTGGCTCGTGTGTGGAAGCCCGGATTTTTTTTTATTATGTAATTTTTTTTATTTTTAGTTAATGTACTTTTTTTGTTTAAATAAAATTAATGAATTTTCTCGTATATGTCTCGTAAATTTAATTCGGTAATTTAATCGTGATTTTAATTCCGTAAATGTAGTATATTTTGAATTATTTTTATTGCGGCTGGCCTATGGCTGGCCTAAATCTGATGTGACAGGTGAATTTTTAGTGCTGCTGACGTGGCAGGGAGGGAGAATGGCTGACCTATTGCTGGCCTATTTAGCATTGGAGATGCTCTTAACTACCCTTTACCTTCTATCTCTTACTTTTGTGCATTAATTCTCGCCATCTCGTGCCATTTCAAGTGCACGTATTTTTTTGTGAGACGGAAGGAATATTTATTAAGAATTTGGAGATTGTGACATTTTTGAGAAAATTAAATCTCGAATTTGTTGCTAAAAAATTTGATGGTAAATTGTATATCTAGTTTAATTACCTTTGTAAAATACCGAGTACTCCAAAAAATTTAATTCAAACCTTAAAAATTCTTAGCGCCTATCAGGGGTAAATTGTATGTGTATGACAAGCATGAAAACCATAAAATTTTCTAACACTTTTTTTTATGCAACTCTATCATATCTCCTCTCCTCTCCTCTCCGCCCCCTTGTCCACAATTAAAAAGTTAAAAGAAGAAGGAAAAAGGAAATAAATTTGGTTATATTGCTAATTAATTTTTCAATTGCTAATTACAACTAAATGAAATGGATTGGATCATTAAATCAAGGTACAAGGTCATCTATTCATGGACCATGAGTATCAATACAATGCACAAAAATATCAATTAGGGGTATTAATGTCAATTGACAAAAAGTTAATTACAACCAACTTTAAAAAAAATTCTAAAAACTTTAAATGATTATAACTATTTCAATTTAAATTATTTTTTTATACAACTTATATCAAATTAAAGATAATTTATAAGGATTTTAATGAGATGTCACTTGCATATATATATTTTGATGTCAAAATTTGAATAAAAAATTCTCTAATTTTCATAATTTTCAAAAGCAGCTTAATGTAAATGTAGCTATCTAATATGTTAATATAATACATATATATTGTCAATGCTAAATTCTGTTGATTATATGTTTAATACACTATACTGACATTTTTATCCAAATTTAGATAATTTTCTTATCTTTTAAAATTTAAATAATAATAAAACGAAATTACACATGGCGATTTATAGACCAATAGATCTCTACAAATCTTATGGTTCTAAATTAGTCGTAGTTAGCAATTGATCACTCCATTATATAGGGATGTTAATATAGCAATCCTCTTTATTATAACATCATACGACCATTTTAGGCCGTTAGATCCGAAAATCGTATGATTCTCAAGCTGCCACGTGGCAGCCTATTTTAGTTAAATTGGAACATAGAAAAACGCTGAAGTGCAAAATCGATATTTTTTTATTTTCAGTTTATTACCAGATTGTTGTCTTACTTTATGAATATTGCATCGTTCCTCTATAAATATTGCAGTGCTACGTGTCTGCATTATTCGTAATAGTTTTGTAACGCCCCACTTTTTCGAACCCTAATTTTTGTGACGTGGAAATTTTTGCATTAAATGCCTTAAATGCTATGATATGTGAATTGTTTGATGATTGATTAATTGCATAGTGTCTATGTGACCTAATTGCATATGTGGATATTAATTGAGTTGAATAGTCAACTTGTTGAAATGTTGACGTGGCTGTTGAAAGGTCAATGCGAGGAAGAAATGAAGTGAAAATAAGAAGGAGATGATTTTTGAATATGTGAATATTTGAGGTGGAGGAATATAATTGTGGGAGAATTATTATTTATTTTCCTAAGGGATGAGTGAGAAAAATAATAGGAATATCATCTTAAGAGCATGTGGAATTTTCGGCCCTTCCATTTATTTGAGAAGAAATAATATTATTCTTGGATATAATTATTGTTTGGGATAATTATCCAAATTAAATCCAAAGTCCAAATACTCTAATTCCTACATGGAATTTTCGAAATATTTACTTTGATAATTATGAGATTTTCGAAAATCTCATCTAGAAGGGAGAGGGATTATTTTTATTATTTTATTGATCCCTTATTTATTCTATTCCATGAATAAATATAAATATGCTAAAATATCCTAGCATATCTTACTATATCCTAAGTAAATTAGGATTTAAATTTAATCCTTTGTGGAGAGAAGTAATTCACGCCACTTTTCCTATTAAATTGGGGAGTATTTTATTTTATTCTTGCTCCGCGATATATTATTCTACTCCGTGAAATATTCAAATTAAATCATAGGCTAT
Source organism: Salvia hispanica (assembly GCF_023119035.1). Lineage (NCBI taxonomy): Eukaryota > Viridiplantae > Streptophyta > Magnoliopsida > Lamiales > Lamiaceae > Salvia > Salvia hispanica. Next base: position 45,124,750 of record NC_062970.1, on the reverse strand, counting down.
TTAATTAAGCCTAATTTTCGAAATCCACATTCTTCTCAACAATATTAACGCCACTTCTCCTCAAATCTCTACCATATCTTCCAAATAATTATTTATTTAATTATTTGGATATTATTATTTGGAACTCTATAAATAGGAGAAGAACCTAAACCCTAATTCACAAATACCGGCGCCTCCCCACTCCTCTATAATTTTCGAAATTTACTCCCCCACTCTCTCCATATTTTCTTCAAGTGTCTTCAAGATTTCTTCATCAATTGAGAAGAATTCAAGTGAAATTCAAGAGTTTATTGAAGAATCAAGACTGATTCATTGTTTCTACCGTTCGTTCTTTTGGAAAAGGTACTTTAATTATTGATCTTCTCTTCTTCTACCGATTAATCGGTGATTCTTGAATCCACATGCATCTAGAACGAGTGAAAGGGGTTTTTAATCGGTGAATTTTGGGAAAACAAGGATGTGTGTGAAATTGTGTGTGTATGTGCGATCGTGTGTGTGTGTGTGCACGCCTCGATCGGCGTGCACATGTGTTGTGTTCGTGTGCATGTGTTGTGTGTGTGGAACACTCATGTGTGATGCGAATTATTGGTGATTTTGGAATGATAATGTGAATAAAAATAGTATGTTAATCATACTTTGATTTTGATATTGATGATTTTGAAAATAATCAAGGGGAAATAGGGAAAACGTGAGATCATGCATAATATTGATCCATGATTAAAACTGATTTGTGATACGCCTAATTTAAAGGTGATACTACGCGCTCTCAGCGTGATAAACGAGGAGAAGAGAAATCTATCGAGCTAAACCTACGAGGTGGGCTTTCTTTTAAAATAAGGACATTGTCCTAAAATGATATTGATGAGAATGAAAGATGTGTTATCATGCCTTGATTTGTTTTGTCGTGCCTATCCCTCGTGGCTATGCCACTATTGTTATAATCGAATTCGGATCCTTGTAGAGCCGCAAACTCTACTTGGGTTAGTGTACACCAATGTTAGACCGAGAGTCAGCGTACGGGTTGGCCGGTCTAGTGACCTGGATTGCGGCCGCATTCCTTGTCATGTAGAATGAGGATATGGTAAACGTTTATGAGAAAAATGGTTGCGCGACCGTGATATTTGAGAAAGAAAGATATTTTGATGCCTCGGGTCTTTCTAAAGTTAAAACCCCGATGGACATCTGAAAGTGGCATGATAACTACTATATTTGTGATAAAACTGTTTTCGGCAATGAGCCCATTGAGTATGATTTATCGTACTCAGCCCTGCATGTGTTTTCCTTATGTGCAGGTTGAGTGGTGACGAGCGGCGGCGGTGTTGAGCAAGGAAATAATAAAGATGAACTGTTGGTACTTAAAGTGTCGTTGTGTCTTCATACATAGCCTCACTTCTTTCTTGGTCGCTTCCGCTATATTTTTATGAAAACTGATGATCACTTGTTGGGATAAATACTTTTACGTTCGTGGGTATGTTTTGGATTATGAACAGTTAGAAACAGTTATTTTTGGGAAATGTTAGAGGATATTTTTGGGAAACATTTATAAGCTTTCATTTCGTTGACCTTTGATTAAAGATCTTTTGCTAAGGCTTTATTTTTGCTCTACTAAATTGTTCTTTAAGTGCTCTAGTCAAAAATCCCTTTTAAAATGAAACCCTAGCCTTTGATTGTTGTTGCATTTTTGTCCACCTAGTTAACGAACGCCGCATTTATTATACCCTAAATGGGCGGGTCGTTACAAGTTTTTTACCTTATCAGATTGCAGTATTACTCTATGAATATTGCAAGGGAGAAACGTGGGTATGGTCCATTATTTATTCTTATAACTAGAGTTGGAGAAACGTAAAAGCCACAACTTGAAAGACTAAAAAAGATGAAGCAAGGGAGGAGTAGGTTCGCAGAAGCTACGATTGGTCAAAACAAGTAATTAATCAACATAATTTCAATTTAGCCATTACATAACTATATATATAAGTTAATTGGATGCTCACAAAATCTCACATTAAACCCAAAACTATACATATCATGGCACTTGACGCTGGTTTTATTATTTTTACAGTTGTTGGCGCCGTTTTTATTTTTGCGGCCGTCGTCCGCAGGCTCATTTGTGAAGTAGATATTGACGGTGGAGGCGGCCGCCGTGGAGATGGTGGAGGTGGAGGTGGTGGAAGAGGTGGAGATGATGGCGACAGCGATGGCGGCCACGGTGGCACTGGCGACGGAGGAGGAAATAACGGCGGTGGAGGATTTTGGGGAGGATTCTTCGGCGGCGGTGGACATGATGGGGGTGGTGGACATGGTGGATGGGGCGGCGGTGGAGGAGGGGGTGATGGCGGTGGAGGGGGCGGTGGGGGAGGAGGGGGTGGTGACTGTGGAGGCGGCGGCGGTGGTGGATGATTTTGATGGGGTTTAGAGTTGTATGAGTTATTTATTTTTTCTATTTAATTTATGTTTATTGTTGTTTGAGTTATAATTAGTGTTTATTTGGTATAAATTCTTTTGTAACAATTCAAATTCAATGATCAACATATGTGGATTAAATTTTCAAAAGGTCACAAATGTATTGTTTTTTATTCAATGTAAGCATGAAGTTAATTTTCTAATTTATTTTTTCTATTTAATTTATGTTTGTAGTTGTTTGAGATGTTAGTGTTTATTTTGTATCAATAATTTGTAACAATTCAAATCCAATAATCATACATTGTACGATTTATTCATCAAAAGGTTACAAATGTACGTATTGTTTTTTACTCAACATATGCATGCAATTAAATTTAACCAATTTTTTTGTTTTCAAAATTAGTAAGTTAAGTAAATGAATACATAAGATTGAAGTATCGCAATATGTTTTTGAAGGAATAAAGAGTAAAGGCCAAAATTATCCTAAACACATGGCCGTTTTACGATTTTGGTCACAGACGTTACATTTTGAATTATTGCATCCCACACGTTTCAACTCGGGTCGAAATCAGTCCATTTTGGATGGTTCCGTTAAAACTTGGATCACAGCTCTGTGCATTACGATATTACAGCAATTAGACAAGCAATAAATTTGTCAAACACCTTCACAAAGCAATGATCTGGTTTAACAGCAACAAATTCTTCAACCACACAACAATAGAACTCAACCATGCACAAGGGGGAAGCTACATAGTAAACTTTGGAAAGCTTTGAAGACTAAAATAGTAAACTTCCAAAACTCAAAACGCAAAACACAATAAACACTAAACTAAATACGGATTTTTAACTCTCTGATTCAGCCTAAATGCTACTAAAATAGCCTTCACTAATAATTTAACAATTATTTTGAGGATAACACAGATTTAAGGTTTTTAAAAATAAATGAGCGAACATGTTTAAACTTAATTAATTAAACTAACTAAGCAGTACTACGAGTAATAAATTAAGTTGAATTAAGTTTATTTATTCATCCTAACCGGTAGCTACAATATCCTATAAATGTCAAATCATGTTAATTTTTTTAACCAAATTTTCAAATGAAATGAATTAATCAAATATGGTGAAAAGAAAATTCCAGGGAACTTACTGTCTGGCTTCGTAATACTAATTCAAGAAACTAGGTTGAAGGTTTCAGGCCCTCAAAATCATTAAAATATAGCTTATTCAGTTAGCTTATTGATTAAGTGATTTGAAATCTCTATACATAATCAAATTATCCTCTCAAAAATAAAAAAGAATTGCCAATCAACGTGAAATTAATCAAAGATTGCTCATTGTCCAACCATCAACTCACAATTCAACTACGAATATGTTCTTTCGTGCACAACTTATCAATATGATTGGATTATACTATAAACAATATTATTGTATAAAATACACTCTATATGGAAATTATTTTCATAATAAAATTTCAACATAAAGAGAACTCAATTTTGGACGACTTATTAGCTAGCTCTAACTAATGTTATCATAATAAAAATAATAATATACGGAGTAGAAGATAATCGTGATAATAGGTTTCTTTGGCACTTTAATTAGTTTATTTTTTAATATTACTAATAAAAAAATAATGTTTATAGATATTGGAGAAGCACTTGCACAGATTTTCCTTTAAATTTCGGATGGTCTTGATCAATTATTAAAAGAAATTCAACTGGGACATATTGACCAGCTAATTCAAAATACTAATTAATAATCAGTTATGATCACTTGAACTATAGTCTATATATATGTTACATTATTGATATACTTGACATTAACATTGATGGAGTAGTGAAAAAATGGGTAGAATTAGAGGTGTGAGAGAGGGTATGAATTTGGTCAATGAAGTTTTTGAGGGTTGGGTGCTGGTGTTGATGCTCATAGTCTCCATCTCAGTGATGTCCATCTTCATATTTGCTTGTGCTCACAAGAAGCCCTCTCGGAAGAGACGCGAGTTCCCCGATTTTGGTGATTGTTTCGGGGGCGGTGGTGATGGTGGTGGCGACGGTGGAGGCGGTGGTGGTGGTGATTAGATGCACCGGTTGAAGATGCGATGCAATGGGTGATTCAAAATTTTTTATTCGGGAGTGCGACAAATAATTATATAATAGTATATAAAAAATAAGAACGAAGATGCGTTGACTGTAGAGCAGTTCCACCGGTAGGTAGCGAGGTGCATCACTATTGACTTTCTTTTTATTTTTCCATTCACTTATTAGTTTTATCTATAAATTTATTCTATTAATGCCAATTTCTAGTTTGTACGTCATCATTAAAATTTTTTTGACTATAGTATTAAACTATAGATTTGTTATGATTTTGCAATCAATTGTAAATTTAGTGCTAACATGACTTAATCTTAATAATATCGAAAAAATGAAATTATTTAAGTTAGTATAGTAGAATGTTGTTTTACTGCATAAAACGTCACACACTTGATAGTATCGCATAAGTAAGTTATCAAACTACGCTATGCTAGGGCCAATCTTAAGCGGTTACAAAACAAAATAAATCAATAATTTAATTACAAGAATAAAATAAATTAATAAATTGATTACAAAATTAAAATAAATCAATAGTTTATCAATTCACATGATAAAATTAGTATACAAAATTAGAATTTGACAAAATTTTATAAATTTATATGCAGATTATCACATTATCAAATCATTCTTTATTTTAGCATCGCACATTTTGTTTCGCTTGGAATTGGCTCTTTGTCATATTATTACTAAGATACACAAATCAAAAGGCCAAATCTTTTTCTTCCATTATCATACGATTGATATAACATATATCCAAAAAAATTATTTCTTAATTACGCGTGGAATTGAAAATTGCAAAAAATAATAATTTTATTGTTATTCTTTTATAATTCCTTTTGCTTGCTAATCTAGAGCCCATGACTATTTTACTATTGTGCTTTGGTATAAACAAAGCCTATTTTATTATTGGGCTTTGGTCCAATAACAATGGTGTGTGGTTTACTCAACATCACAATCACAAATTCAAATAGAATCACCATAGAATTTTCCACATCAAAAAATAATCCAAGAATATTGACCTCTGATTCATAGAACAAGTCCAAGTCAAATACTAAAATGAACAAGCTACATATCTTGTTGAGTTGACCGTCTTTCCTCATTTGAATTTCCCACCTATAGGCTTGACTTTTCAATTCATTTCCGTGCCGATATTAGCTTCTATGTTCTATCCTTAATTGGTCCAAATTAGATAGGAAGAAGTATTACAATATAGTTACGCATTAAAATTATTTTGTATTTGTTTATTGAAGTGCTAATAGAGCAAAAAAGACACACCAAATAGGCTAATTATTCAATATTACTCCATCTAACTCTTTCTAAATTTTCGTGTTATTCAAGAATGTGGACATCTTGAGTGGGACGGAGATAGTACACGAATTTTTAGTGTGTATAGTCATGATCAAGTGTCGTGACATATTAAATTCTATACGTAGAGTCCAGTAATAATTTTGAATAACATGAAACTAACATGATATAATTAGTGTTGTTTCGAAGATTAATTTGGTGAAATTTTTATATGCAATTTGTATTTTTATTGTATTTTTTTTATGAAAAAGACATATTTTGTTCTAGTTAAATATTTCGATATGTCACCTGAAGTCAAGACAATATCGTTTTGGATATTAAGGCATGCCGCATTGGATTCAGTCTAGCCAAAATTCGATTATGTGAAAAAATTTGTATGCGGAAAAAAATTATACTTCCTCCGTTCCATAATAACGAAGGCGTTTCTTTTTGGCACGAAGATTAAGAAAAATTGTGTTAGGTAAGATAAGTAAAGGGAGAGTAAAGTGTAAAATGAAAAAAGAAAGGGAGAAGTAGGTTCGAAGAAGCTACGATGTTAAGACATTTCATACTCATGTTAGTGGTCAAAACAAGTAATTAATCAACATAATTTCAATTTAGCCATTACATAACTATATATATAAGTTAATTGGATGTTTACAAAATCTCACATTAACCCCCAAAACTATACATATCATGGCACTTGAAACCGGTTTTATTATTTTCATAGTTGTTGGCGCCGTTTTTATATTTGCAGCCGTCGTCTGCAGGCTCATCGAGTGTGCTTGTGAAGTAGATATAGACGGCGACGGCGGTGGAGATGGTGGAGGTGGAGAAGATGGCGACGGCGGAGATGGGGCTGATAACGATGGCGATGTAGAAGCCGGTGGCCATGGCGATCATGGCGGCCACGGTGATCATGGCGACCACGGTGGCACTGGCGGCGACGGAGGAGGAAATCACGGCGGTGGAGGATTTTGGGAAGGAATCTTCGGCGGCGGTTGGGGTGGCGGCGGAGGACATGATGGCGGTGGTGGACATGGGGGATGGGGCGGCGGTGGACATGATGGGGGTGGTGGCGGCGGAGGGGGCGGCGGAGGAGGGGGTGATGGTGGAGGAGGAGGGGGTGGCGGCTTTGGCGGCGGCGGCGGCGGTGGTGGATTTTAGATTATCACTTGATATTACTTGACAATATACATTGATGGAGTAGTGTTAAAATGGGTAGAATTAGAGGTGTGAGAGAGGGCATGAATTTGGTAAATGAAGTTTTTGAGGGTTGGATGTTGGTGTTGATGCTCATTGTCTCCATCTCAGTGATGTCCATCTTCATATTTGCATGTGCTCACATGAAGCCCTCTCGGAAGAGACGCGAGTTCCCCGATTTTGGTGATTGTTTCGGGGGCGGTGGTGATGGTGGTGGCGATGGTGGAGGCGGTGGCGGTGGTGATTAGATGCACCGGTTGAAGATGCAAATGCAATGGGTGATTCAGAATTTTTATTCGAGAGTGCGACAAATAATTATATAATATGTAAAAAAAAAGAATGGAGATGTGTTGACTGTAGAGCAGTTCCACCGGTAGGTAGCGAGGCACTATTGGCTTTCTTTTTATTTTTCCATTCACTTATTAGTTTTATCTATAAATTTATTCTATTAATGCCAATTTCTAGTTTGTACATCATCTTTAAAATTTGTTTGACTATAGTATTAAACCATAGATTGGTTATGATTTTGCAATCAATTGTACATTTAGTGCTAACATGACTTAATCTTAATAATATCGAAAAAATGAAAGTATTTAATTTAGTATAGTAGAATGTTGTTTTACGGCATAAAACGTCACACGCTTGATACTTGATAGTGTCGCATAAGTAAGTTATCAAACTATGCTAGTGTTAATATGAAGTGGTTACAAAACAAAATAAATCAATAATTTAATTACAAGAATAAAATAAATTAATAAATTGATTACAAAATTAAAATAAATCAATAGTTTATCAATTTACATGATAAAATTAGTACACAAAATGATAATTTGACAAAAATTTATAAATTTATATGCAGATTATCACATTATCAATACAATCTTTATTTTAGCATCGCACATTTTGTTTCGCTTGGAATTGGCTCTTTGTCATATTATTACTAAGATACACAAATCAAAAGGCCAAATCTTTTCTTCCATTATCATACGAGTGATATAACATATATCCAAAAAAAGAATTTCTTTATTACGCGTGGAATTGAAAATTGCAAAAAATAATAATTTTATTGTTATTCTTTTATAATTCCTTTTGCTTGCTAGGCTAGAGGCCCATGACTATTTTATTATTGGGCTTTGGTATAGACCAAGCCTATTTTATTAGTGGGCTTTGGTCCAATAACAATGATGTATGGTTTACTCAACATAATAATCACAATCACAAATTCACCATAGAATTTTCCACATCAACAATTAATACAAGAATATTGACCTTTGATTAATAGAACAAGTCAAAGTCAAATAATAAAATAAACAAACTGGTTGTCTTGTTGAGTTGAGCTCTCGTTAATTCCAGCGTTATTTCTTCATCCTGTTCACATTTATCAACTTAATTGTATGATTCAATTTGAAAATATGCGTTTGGAATTCTAGGATTCGAATTTCTCCATCGTATTCACATTTATCAACTTAATTTTGAACTACTAGTGTTTGGAATTCTCGGATTCAAATTTCTTCATCCTATTCACATCTAACGACAACAGCTTAATTTGGTCAAAATCAGGAGTAAGAACGTTGACCGATAAAATTTGACAGAGAAGTTAACTTTGGACCGATTGTGATCTGAGTTGAAATATTTGGGATCCAAAAATTCAAAAGATAATATCTAAGACCAAAATCGTAAAATGAACATATGTTAAGGACCAGTTTTGGCCTTTACTCTTTAAATAAAAATAAAAGTGATAGTATGATAAACCTAGTGTTGAATGCTAAGTCAAAATTAGTATTGTTTCGATGGTTAATTAGGTGAAACTTTTTTATACAATTTGTACTTTTATCGTATTTTTTGATGGAACGACACATTTTGGTTTAGTTAGATATTTCGATTTCAGATCAAGACAATATCATTTTGGATATTCCGGCTGAAATTCGATACTGAATTGTAACTAGTAGTCTAATCCCTTCGTCACATGATAAGAGTCCTATTTTGCCATTTCGATATGTCTCACAATAGGAGTCTTATTTCACTTTTACCATAAATGGTAAGTAGGTTCTACATTCCACCAACTTATTCCACTCACATTTTATTATAGAGTGAACTTCAAAAATGGTCCCTGGACTATGGGTTTATCTCGAAAATGGTCCCTGGACTTTAAAAATATCACCAGTAGTCCTTGGACTAAGGGTTAATATAAAAAACGGTCCTTTTGCACTGTTTCGAGACGAAAATGCCCTTTTGAGGGGTTTTGGGGGGTTTGGGCAATTTGGACTTTTTACACTTTTAACATTTTAAATCTGATATTATTTCAGTTATATACTAAATCTGATATTATTTCAATATTATCATTATTTATCCCTTTTGTCATCCTTCACTTTGTTTCTTTATTTCAATATTAGATTTAATTTATAAAATTAAATTTTAAATTTTGATTTTTAAATATCAATAATTTTTTTTTTAATTAAAACTATTAATTCATGGACACTATAAATATTGATTAAAACTATTAATTTTTGTTATTTAATATAATATTCAGTTGAATTGAAGAAGTACAAAAAAATAATACTCCATTAATCATGATGGAAAAATAAGAGCTATTCTATTTAGCCTTCGTTCGGTTGTTATAATTGCTTGTGATTGAATATTATGAAGTTGACTAAAATTTTTATATAGGAGTATTTTTGTTGAAATTTTCTAGTCATTTTGATTGTTTTCAAATTAATAAACGAAAATTATATTAGTCTTACATTAGATGCATATTTATTTCAGAATAAATCGTGTTATATGATCTATTTATGATTAAAGCTATTAAATATTGATTAAAATTAAGGTGTTGTCATATCTTATTGATTAAATATTAGACACTATCAAATACTCCCTCCGTCCCGGCTAAGATGACACATTGCTTAGCCAGCACGGGGTTTTAGGAGTTATTGGTTAAAGTGTTTAATTGGATTGAGAAAAGATGGGTGTAAGTATTAAAGTAGAGAGATAAAGAAAGATGAATATTTTAATAAGAGTGAGAAAAAGTGGTTGAGTGTATTAATTGGAGAGAGAAAATTTCTAAAAAAGGAAATGTGTCATCTTAGTTGGGACAAACTAAAAAGGAAAACGTGTCATCTTAAATGGGACGGAGGGAGTATTAATTATGACTATTAATTTTTGTTATTTATTAATTTTTATAATTAAAAAAAATTATTGATATTTAAAAACAGAAATTTAAAATTTAATTTTGTAAAATTAAATCTAATATTGAAATTAAGAAACAAAGTGAAGGATGACAAAAGGGGAAGAATGATAATTTTGAAATAATACCAGATTTAGTGTAAAAAGTCCAAAATGCCCAAACCCCCCATAACCCCTCAAAGGGCATTTTCGTCTCGAAACAGTGCAAAAGGACCGTTTTTTATATTAACCCTTAGTCCAGGGACTACTGGTGATATTTTTAAAGTCCAGGAACCATTTTCGAGATAAACCCATAGTCCAGGGGCCATTTTTGAAGTTCACTCCTCTTTATTATAAAACTAATACATATATATAAGTAAGACTCATATTCCAGTATTCCACTAATTTATTCAACTCACTTTTCTTTATATTTCGTAAAACTCGTGCTATAACTAAATCAGTGGCAGATCCAGGAATTTATATTCGGGGGTGCGAGTTATATGATAAATCACTATATAATATACCAAAAATAAAAACACTTTGATAAGTCAATCACTTTGATAAACACATCAACACGAAAATTGAAGATATGAAACTTGTTGAACAAAACGTTTTGATCTTCCATGAGGACTATAGTGAGCTTTCATATCTGGAACAACAATGCCATACTTATTGCAAATTGAGCTTTCATTTTGGTAGTTGGTCTTTGGTTAAAGTGACAAGCCTCATAGCATTAATGATGTCTTGATCTCTTCTTTGCAAAGCAAGACACAAAATGTTAGTCTACCCAAATATAGTAGTCATTAGTTGTGCTATAAACACGAAATCAAATGACTCTAGTAAGTACAAAATGCCTTGAGCTTTTCCCTTATCATCATAAGCGAAATCTTTCTTTCCCATCATCGTAAGAACTTCAAAAATTGTAGAAAATAAGTCCATGATATTCAAAAGAGTCTTGTAGTGAGAACTCCAACGAGTGTCTCCAGGCCTTTTCAAACTAAGTTCTTGATTCAACCCTGATCCTGATTCAAGTTCACCAATATCCAAGGCTTGAGCAACTTTTTGTGCTTGAACTTCGCGAAGCAATTCATTTCTCTTACAAGAAACTCCAACTATCATGAGTTTTTATCTTTTTGGACATAAGAGCACTCCCAATGGCGTCGGCGAAAACTCGGCGATTTTCCGTCGAAAATCGCCGAGTTTTCGCCGACCAATGTAACGTTTTCGCGAATTTTCGGCGTTAATTCTCCCGAATTAACGCCGGCTCCCGAAAAATCGCCGGTTTATCGCCGGATTATCGCCGACCAACGTAGGCGATAAAAATAGTTTTTTTTTTTTTTTTTTTTTTTTTTTTTTTTTTTTTTTTTAATTTACACCCCTATAAATACACACCTTCTCTTCATTCTCTCCTCATCCTCATCCCTTTTCTCTCTTCATTCTCTTCTCATCCTCATCCCTTTTCTCTCTTCATTTATTTTCTCTCTCCATCTATATTTAATGAATTCTGAATCATCTTCTCATTCTCGGTCCGACGAGGAGATATCTCATTCTTCTTCCGAAGAGGAGGTACCTCCCGCTCCCACCGGATGGGATGTCGCGGGTTTCGCCAACAACCCAGTCAACAACTATATCTCCCGTTTCATACAAAGCGAGCTTGCTCGAATGCAGCAGCCACCCCAACGGCCAATCCGCAGGCGGCGCCGATACATCCACCGCGACCACGCTGGTGTGCACGATCGGCTGTTCGCCGATTATTTTGCCGAGGAACCACGTTATCCGGCAGATGTATTTCATCGCCGATTCGAATGCGCCGCTCCCTCTTCCCGCGCATTGTTAATGCGTTGTCCGCGCGTTACCCCGAGTTCCAGCTCCAGCGAGACGCCACAGGGAAGCTCGGTCTATCGCCCCTGCAGAAATGCACTGTTGCCATCCGACAATTGGCATATGGAGGGTCCGCCGACATGTTCGATGAGTATCTGCAATGCGGCGAGACGACCGGCAACGAGTGCCTCGAAGAATTTTTGTCGTGGCGTGCGAGAGATATTTGGGGGGCACTACCTTCGCTCGCCGGACGCAGCTGACCGCCAGTTTCTGCCGGATTGGCACTTGGAGGACCCACGGCTTTCCGGGGATGCTCGGCAGACATCGATCTGTATGCACGGCAAAGTGGAAGAACCGCCCAACCGCGTGGCGAGGCCAGTTCACTACCGGCTACAAAGGTACGCATCCCACCATCATTCTTGAAGCCGTTGCCGACCAACGGCTTTGGATTTGGCATGCTTATTTTGGTATAGCCGGGTCGAACAACGACCTAAATGTTCTCAATTCGTCGCCCCTTTTCAACGAGCGGATCAACGGGTTAGGCCCCTCCATCGAATTCACGACCAATGGCAATGTGCATAACATGGGGTACTACCTGGCTGACGGCATCTATCCGCAATGGCCCGTGTTATTTAAGACGATCAGATGCCTAATCGGAGATAGTAGAAAGTATTTTGCCCGAGCGCAAGAGTCTGCGCGCAAGGATGTGGAGAGGGCGTTTGGGGTGCTCCAAGCACGATTTGCACTGGTAAAGGGCCCGACGCGCTTTTACTACCAGGGGGATATTGCCGACATCATGTATGCGTGCATCATCATGCATAACATGATCATCGAGGATGAACACGAAGGCGTCCTCAACGTCACCAATGACACCAGTGTTGCATCATCGAGTCACGGTGTCTCAACCGAGTCCGAGTCCGCCCGCCGGGGTGTACCGTACAACGAACATGAACGGTTCAAGGCGTTCATGGGCATACACCAAAAGGAGGCCCATCGAGCACTACAACACGATATGATCGAAGAATTGTGGGCAAATAGAAACCGCGCCCACCGCCCTTGAATTTTTTTACTTTGAATTTTTTATTCCATTCCTGTATTTTTTTTTTATTAATTTTCGTCGTTGTAATGTTTACTCGTGTTTTAATACAACGAACTTTATTACTATTTTTTGTTTTGTCTTTTAAATTAAATTAGCTAGCTTTATTATATATAAAAATAAAACAATTGATGTAAAAATGAAATGTTGTTAGGGAGAAATAAGGGGGAAATAAGGGAGAAACCATTGGAGCAGTTGGCTAAAAGTTGGCTAAAAACTGGGGATAAATTTTGGTGCTGATGTGGCGCTGATGTGGCAGAAATAAGGAGAAATAAGGGAGTTTTAAGGGAAACCATTGGGAGTGCTCTAAATTGTCGAAGATCGAATTGTTTTTTCATCACTTTTTATTTTATTCCCTGCACACATGTCATTACAAAATTTGCCAAAATCATTGTTGACTTCACAACAATTATAACTAATTATAACTAGACATCAAAAACAACTTATTATATAAGTTAACAGATCAAATATTTTTAGAATTGAAACATAATAATTTAAAATCTAAAACAACAATTAAGAGGAAAATAATATGAGAATTTCTCATCCACAAATAATCAGGGGCAGTGGGGCACGGCTGTTTTCACTATTCAATTCACCCCAATTCCAAGAAAATAAAATATAGTCACCAAGTGTAAAGCACAATCTACCAAAATCCCTAAATTATTTAATGAATTAACTCTAACCTTTTACACCTAATCAATTTACTTACCTTTCCCAAAAATTTTTTTTTTGGGGTACACTCGTACCCCTTGCTCCTTACTCCCTCTGCCACTGAACTAAATAGGACTCCTATTACGGGACGGAGAGAGTATTATTTAACGGAGGGAGTAGTATGTAAATGTAGAGTGAGAGAAACGTAAAAGCCGCAACTTGAAAGAATAAAAAGATGAAGAAAGTGAGAAGTAGGTTCGAAGAAGCTACGATGTTAAGACATTTCATACTCATGTTAGAGGTCAAAACGAGTAATTAATCAACATAATTTCAATTTAGCCATTACAAAACTATATATATAAGTTAATTGGATGTTCACAAAATCTCACATTAACCCCCAAAACTATATACACCATGGCACTTGAAACCGGTTTTATTATTTTCATAGTTATTGGCGCGGTTTTAGTTTTAGTATTTGCGGCCGTCGTCGTGTGTGCTTGTCAAGTAGCTATAGACGGCGGCGACGGCGGTGGAGATGCTGGAGGTGCAGAAGATGGCGACGGTGGAGATGGGCCTGATAATGATCACGATGTGGAAGCCGGCAGCCATAGTGATCACGGCGGCCACGGTGATCATGGCGGCCACGGTGATCACGGAGGCCACGGTGATCATGGCGGCCACGGTGATCACGGAGGCCACGGTGATCATGGCGACCACGGTGGCACAGGCGGCGGAGGAGGAAATGACGGCGGCGGAGGATTTTGGGGGGGAATCTTCGGCGGCGGTTGGGGTGGCGGCGGCGGACATGATGGCGGTGGTGGACATGGGGGATGGGGCGGCGGTGGACATGATGGGGGTGGTGGCGGCGGCGGGGGAGGAGGAGGTGGTATTGGTGGAGGCGGCGGCGGAGGGGGTGCATTTTGATGGGGTTTAGATTATCAAGTTGGAGGAAATTATAGGGAGATATGTTAGCTCTAATTTATTTTTTCTATTTAATATATTTTTGTATTTGTTTGAGATATTAGTGTTTATATTGTATCAATTCATTTGTAAATATTCAAATTCAGTAATGAAACATTGTGCGATTTATTTATCGGAAGGTTACAAATGTATTGTTTTTTTTATTGGGAAAATAGCCATTTAAGTCATAAGGCTATGAAAATCTGGTCTATCATACAGTTTGAAATCTGCTAATTAAATCACGAAATTTCAATTTTTCAAATTTATCCCATGAGTAGTCCGCTAATTAAATCATGAAATTTCAGTTTTCTAATTTATCCCATGAGTTGTCCGCTAATTAAATCACGAATTTCAAATTTTCTAATTTATCTCATGAGTTGTCTTCTAATTAAATCACAAATTTCAATTTTTCTAATTTATCCCATGAGTTGAATTTTAGGTGGAATCTTTATTGACGGAGGTTTGATTTCAAGATGAATTGAGATTTAAACCACGAAAAAGATGCGTGTAAAATGTAAAGTGTAATTACAAGAACTTGATCTTAAAGCTAGATTGAGATTTCAATATGAATTTCAATGTAGAGATGCAAATATTCCACCTAAAATTTGACTCATGAAATAAACTAGAAAATTTGCAACTTTATAATTTAATTAGCAATTTTAAATCTTGTGAGATTGACCAGATTTTGATCGAACTTGATGATTTAAATGACTACTTAACCTTTTTTATTTAACATAAGCATGAAATGAAATTTAACCAATTTTTTATTTTCAAAATTAGTAAGTTATGTTAATGATACATAACATCGAAGTATCAATATGTTCTTGAATGAATAAAAAACAGGGTATTATTCTTCAAAACAGAGGACTTACAAAATCAAATGCAACTTTTGGTATTCGCAACCCTTCAAGCCTCAGCTGCAAGTTTTATCCGCTGGTGATGCTCGGCGACTTTATACTCCACGATCTCACGGAACAGAGCGGAGTCGAGCACACAGTCAGGCCTCCCGTACACGGCTGCTTGAATGCTCGCCATCAGTTTTGCAATCTCGCGGCCAGAGAAGCCTTCCGTCCTTCTGGCAGCTTCTCTCAGTACATCATCTGATATATCTTTTACGGTTATCTTCTGTGGCGAATTCTTAACGAAGCTGCCCCATCTTGATTCCTTATCGCCTTCGCCAGTCAGATACTTTGTCAGGTACAGCTTCAGCAATTTGAAGCGCTCGTCCTCTCGGGGAAGTGGGAACTCGATAACTTCATCAATGCGATCTGTGACAGCGCTGTCAAGATCCCCCGGCCTGTTTGTGGCAAGAACGAGAACGATATCTCTAGATTGGTCTCCAGTTCGGAAGAGCAAGGCGTTCAGTGCACTTCGCTGAGCTTCACTCATGTGCGTGTTGTTACGCCTTGAAAGGATATAAATTAAAGTTAATGAAGGAATACGAACATATAGAAACACGAACATGAGAGTCTTATCCAGTCAATGTGCATCGAGAAATTTCACTACCTTGAAAACAGGGCACTTTCTCAATCGATAGGATTGATATATCTAACTTCATTTATTTGACAAATACTTACTGGCATAGGAAAGCATCAGCCTCGTCAATAAACAGGAGTAAACCCCTCTTCGACTTTTTCGCCCAATCAAATATCTCGTGTATTTTGGTAACAGCTTGGGGACCCAACGGTGCAACATCTCCTCCAGTCATCATGGCATAATCCAAGCCCTGATAAAATAAATCTCAAATCTTTCAATAAAAACCTACTAGAATGGAGAATTTGTCACATTCCTTGTCGTACAGATAAGATATCTCTAAGACAAAAACACGAATGATTGCAATGCTAAGGAAAATACTGTACCGATCTTCTAGCTATTTCCCTTGCAACCATGGTTTTGCCAGTACCAGGAGGGCCATAAAAGAGCATGTTCCGGAATGGCGCCTGATGGATTTTCGTGTTTGAGGTAGCCCGAGCAAGATGTTCTATTCTTTTCTGCAGTGAAGGATGCAAGACAACATCTCCGAGAGCAGATTTACTTTGAGCAGCTGCTGCCCCGGCTGCAGTACTATAGCTAAGCACCTTATTGGCTACTCGAGAACCTACTCCAGACCATGGATATTTTGCCAGAGATGATTCCCGAATTAGAGATGGCTGGCCAAGAATCCTATTGACATATCCCCACATTACTCTCGCTCCTTCCCTGCGATCAAAATAGTATTGAGAGGTGAAGTGTCACTTACTGAAAAGTACTAGGGCTTTTGCACTCGAGCATAACCCAAACTATAATGTGCATATTTTAACATGATCTAGGATAAAAGTATTGTATTTCTGCGAAACGGAAGACCTGCTCTAAATTAGGTATGGGTAGCAGAAAACAAAATTCTCCTTCATCTAATACAAGCAATCATCAGTACAAATCTTCACATAAGAGACACAGGTTCAGTAGATTTGATGCGAATGAATTATCGTTGACACTTGCCAAAAGTTCAGCACAGCCATCCAGTAAGCAAATCAGTTCTATTTAAAATTGAAGTATAAACAAAAAGGAATTGCTGACCATACCTAGTGGTATAAACTCCAGCAGCTAAGGCAGTAGCTCCTCCAACAGTCATGGCCAACCTACTTCTGTCAGTCAACAGAGCCCTAAATCCCCCTGCATAAATAAATATGTTAAAGAGAATTTCTGCGACAAAATTGACAGGAATACTACTAGTAATGCAGCAACCATACAAAGAAATTCAGAGAAGAAACTTCAGCCACTATATAGCACAACCAAAGTAACCCCTAACATGCATAATAAAATCCTCATAGTTACCTGGCACAGAATTGCTCCAAGTATTGAACATTGATAATATGCAAGTTAAATTACCGCTTGAGAATAAGACCGTGCAAACTTTCTTAGAGCAGAGTATCCCCTAACATGCATGATAGAACCTCATAATCCGTTTTTGCATATTCAGAATATCTGTTAACCGATGATTAACATGGAGAAGCATAATTGCATGATCGTGGAATAAAGACATTAACAGAATACCTTGTGCTAAAAGAGAGATGGAAAAATGCAGAGTGAGGCAAATAGCAGGTGCAACCAAGAAAAGTGTATATTGAAATGTTAACTTTCAAGGGAAATTTGAATTCTCAACTAAAGGGTGTGATAAGATTATGCAAAGGAATGCCTAAAGAACAAAATTACGGTGATAAAACTGCAATCCAGGCATTAAGGTGGATTCAAACCTTCAATATGACTGAAAGTTGTGTTTATTGCAGCAAGCCACTTGTCTCTTTCACCATTTATTCTCTCCAAAAGCATCCTCCTATTATGTTCTTCAGTCAATTTTGCTTCATGAGCACGTCCTTCTGCTTCAGCCATTGCCTTCACTCTTATTGTTTCCCGCTCTATCTCAGCTCTCTCTTTCTCAGTCTGTCTTTGCTGAGCTTGAATCTGTTCTTCAGTAGCTCGTCTTGCTTGTTCTTTTCTTAAGGATGACTCCTCTTGCATCTGAACTAATTCAACATTATGGCGCCTTTGTGCTTCATGGTCTGTCTGAAGTCATGGCAGATAATAAGTTCAACTGCTTAGATTAGTGCAAAAAAATGCATATCTTTTCATATTACATTCAGGCTGCAGTTATGAGTTTACACCATGAATGAGATTAATGGCCACAGTTATAGATATACAAATCCAATATGCAAATCATTTAAGTAAAATGCTCGTTCCAGTTTCATAAATCTCCATCACATTCATCAAACAAAAAGAGATTGTTCATACCTGCATTCTCTTGCGAGTCAATTCATCTTCATATCTCATCATTTGTGCCTTACCCTGCGCCTGCTGCTGATACAGATTCCTTTGGTCTTCAGCCCATTTTCGCTGCTTTTCCTGTAGGTTGAAGTTTCCATTTAGGTCAATACATACAAGATAAAGTAACAAAACTAGCTTCACAACCAGGTATATTAACAAGGTTCGAGACCAAAAGCATGGCATATTTCTGGTTAATCATGGAAAACATCCTATGCTCAACATTTGACAACACTATGTTACGGAAAACTTTCAAGAATAAGCAGTACGATTAGATTAGAATCTCTGCGTGCACAAGAAACAACAGCATGCATTTTCCTACATTGCACAAAAACAACGATCTGAACTCCGAAGCTATTAAGTCCATTAACCTCATAACATAGAAGGACAATAACATCAAAAAAAAAATTGAGCTTGGGGCCATTACCACACTTCTATTTCATTCAAGATGAGATCAAAAATCACTAATTCAACTTTCTTAAGTTCACTTTTCATATGTAAAACACTGAATTTCCAACATCCCAAATATACAAAATATCGACTGAAGGAGCAATTTCAAATCAACTCAGAAAACAAACTAGCACTCACAATATCAGCATGAGCTTGAATAGCCTCAAAATTAGCCTTCTCTGCATCCAACTCCGCTAGCCTAGTCTGCTCCTGCTTCCTCATAATCTCAAAAACCTTCATCCCCAAAAACATCAAAACTGTCAAAAACTCAATAACCGCATTCCACAACAGAAATGACAGCAAAAACTCAAATAACAACCTGTTTGGCATGAGGAGAATTGTTAATTTCTCTAAGCGCCTTCGCGCCCCTCTCCAGCGCTTCCGGGTCAAAACTGCCCTTGGAGACTTCAACGGCGGGTGCTGGCTGAGGAGCCTCGCCCTGAACTGAACTGTCCTTCGGCGGAGCCTCCGGCTCCGGCGAGGAAGACGTAAATGGATAGAATCGGAACGGCGAATCGGCGTAGGAGAGGTTATTGGCGGCGGCAGTACACGTCGCAGCCATGGCGACCGCCGTAGCGAGCGACGAGAGCCGCGAAGCAGCCATTGATTGATTCAATTGAGCTCGAAACAGAATCAATCGACTCTGTGATTGATTGATTCTGTGAAATCAGGAAGAAATCGACATTGATTTTCTGGTAGAAATTTGGAAGGGAAGGGTTTAAGGAAGAGGCGAAATGAAGAGAGATTTGGTTAAACCCTTTGTTCATGCCTATTTTTGACACAAGTTTTATTAAATTGAAATTATATTTTATTTTTATTAGAATTTTAAATTAATTAATTTGAGTGTGACTGGATGAATGAAGTAGTAATTGAAGATTGGGAAAAATAATAACTCAATTTTAATTCTAATAAAATACTAATAATAATGATATCAATTACTAACGGGTTATCCGAATCACCCAACTTGCAGTTATCATGTTCTTATCGGGTCGATCCAACAACAACATGAAAGAATAACATAAGACTTGAAACTAACCCATTTAATTTCATGTGCGTTCAAATCGTGTTTTCATGTTCAGTCGAAAACTGTCAGCATAAATTCTCTAATCATATACTCTTATGAAAAACAAATTTACATTAGTCAAATATGAAAAATCATGTAATATAGTACATATAACAAATAATTTTAAGATATTATAAAATATAAAATTACATCGGTAAAATTTAAATAAAAATCATGAAATATACTACCATAACCAAAAAAAAGTTGGTAAATTTTAAGATTAATATACTTCTAATCCTAAACTAATTACTCATTCATTTTCATCAAGATATTATACTTAGACTTCGTTTGGCACACGAAATTATAAGTGTGGAACTAGAATTTGAGCCTTCAATTCTAAGTCCAGTGTTTGGTATCCTAAAAATACTTGGATTTGGAATTGAAAAATCATCCAATTCCACTATTTGAATTCCATATAAAAAGTAATGGAATTCCAAATACTTATAAAAACACACACACATTCACACACTCTGCGCGCCGCGCGCGCTTACACACACACACGTTGCACACATGCGTGCGCGCACACACACATGTTGCACATATGCACACATACTCATACACATATAGCATGTAGTGTGTGTATTGTGAGTGGTGTAGCGTGTGTATACACTGAGTTATGCATGTGTGTGTGTATATTTAGAAGTGTGTGTCCAATGATTGTGCAATGAATGTATTGTGTGTGCACAATTTTTCAATATCAATTTTCATTCTACTAAACGAAGAATTTGGAATTGAAGTCTAATTTAATTCCATGGAATTTCAATATAAATAATTAGGAATTTCCAAAAAAGCCATGGGCATACGATAAGACCTCTTAATTAGATGTCACAAATACAATGGTGAAGTTGTATTAATTTTGGCTTCTTCGTTCAACAATTTTAGTGGAGAAAATATTTATTGTCATAATTTTCTAACGTGTTTGTCCGTTCCTAACTAAATTTTCTAGCCAATTGCTGATCTATAAATCTAAAATTTTCCTTTTTATATGAGGATTATTATATGCATATGCAATCATATGAGATGATTTCAATAAGAGTCATGATGATTAAAAATCATTTTCTATTATTTCGTTGCGAAAATCTAACTTTGATGATTTTTAATTTATCTGAATTCGGGAATGAACATCGCCAGCAACAACACTTCAATCTAGTTTGAATATCAAAATTTTCATTTGCAAATTAGAGAAAATAAATTACAAATGCAATAAACATAAACCCCTATGTAAAATATGAATTCTCCATTCCTATCAAATCAAAACCGATAAAAAGTTACAATTTCTCTCATGATTACCAATGAATGACTCTACTTTTGAAATAACAGGAAAATTACTCACCAAGAACATAACATATGAAGAAAAATAAAATAAATGAAGTAAACGACATAACGCCATTCATGTTTTTATTTTTGTTATTCATACACAAAATGACGTATTTCTTGAAATAAATGTGTGTTTAATTCTACACAAGTCAAACTTTATATTTTGGTATTTGACATTTTTTTATCCAAGCAAATTATTATAAAAGTATCAAAAGGTTAAGGGTCTTTATTTTATTATGTGCATTTTCATAAAAATATGTGCATTTTTATTTGTAGAAAGTTGCCCTAACTCACAAGTGCAAGTACTTTTCATACTTTTGTGAGATGAAGGGAGTTTTTATTAAGAATTTGGAGATTGTGACATTTTTGTGAAAATTAAATCTCAAATTCGTTGCTAAAAAATTTGATGGCAAATTGTATATTTACCTTGTAAAATACCGAGTGCTCCATAAAATTTAATTCAAACCTTAAAATTTCTTAGCGCCTGTCAAGGGTAAATTGTATGTGTATGACAAGCATGAAAACCATAAAAATTTATTTGACAACTAAAACTTTGTTTTTATGTTAACTCTATCATATGTCCTCTCCTCTCCCTTCCTCAATTAAAAGTTAGAAGAAGAAGGAAAAAAAAGAAATAAATTGGAACACAATACTAGTGCAACAAAATTGTTGTTCTATTTGGAAGTACTCATTTACTTTTTAAAGTCGCCTATGTTTGAGTGGTGAAATAATCATTTTATCAAATAAACTAAACTATGAAACCTTATTATCAAAAAATGGAATTTACCTATTGATTTTTTGATGAAAATATTTTCATAGTCATTTTATCAAATAAATAAACAAATCTATAAATGCTCATGACTACCAAAACATGGAATTTACAAACTATTTTCCGACAAAATTATTTCATTAATTAACTTTGGTGCAAAGTACGTGCACCAATATAATTTTCTCTCTCTTTTTTTTCTAGTTTTATAGAAAACCTCGTACCACTATAATTGTATATTCATACTTATGTTATCTAATTGCTTCTTAATTGAAATATCTACACTTTTCCTCACCATCACAAAAACTATAAATTAAGTATTCCGTTACTTCGTAATAACTAGCCTATTTTTGGGGTTTTGTTTTTATTTATTTGTTTATTTTGGGAAAATAGGCAACTGTAGTAGTCCCAAATTTATTAGTGCTACAAATTTACAACAAACAAAACTAATATTAATTACAATTACGATTGCTATTGCCTATTGGTTAAACGTTCTATATCTATTAATTATACTCTTGTTACATGAAATTTGGGCCTAGAATTAGAAACATCAATTACTCCTGAGAAACTTTAAGTACTTATTTAAACAAATTTAATCCTTTTCAAATACATAGGTAAAAATAGTAAGTATACTCTTATTACATCAAATTAAGCTGTTCAAAACAAATTATGATTTTCGTTTCATACATTAATCACATTTATTTCCATAAAATTACACACCATGATTAAACTAAATCGAATTTTTATTGATTATAAATGAATTAAGAAATTTAATTAAAAATTAAAAAATCTAGTTAGAGTTAATAGATCCTATTTCAAAATGGATCCCCGGTGCATTCGGGGTGAAATAGTGGATCCCCGGTGCATTCGGGTGTGTAAATTTATCGGACCATAAAATGCGGGGAAACCATAAAATAAGGACAAGTTTGCTTGTCAGTGCGGGCTAACCCACCAATCAAGAGTGACTACAATGATACGCCGAATTTGTCGATATCTCAAAATGATACTCCCTCTGTCTGGCGATCTTTATGTGTCGTTTTTGGACATTTTTCGATACTCCAAAATAGTGCGTAAAATCCACATTTTTGTCGAATACAAATTAACTCTTCATCGGTTTTATCAATACCAAAACACTATTTTCAAAATGCATTTAAATTGGTAGAATATATTTTTTTACAATTAGTAGTATATATACCGTGTAGTATGACTATATGCGCGCTAAAAACAAATTTTGGGTTAAGAATTTATTACTTTTTGTTATAAAAAGTGATGGGTTAATACAGATTGGTGTGAGCTGTTACATTTGTGTGTTTGATAGCATTAAGGAAATTTGAATTAATAACAACCTTCCCATCTTCCCATCCATTTTTTTTGTTTCTCATTCTTATATTTCACTTACATTTTTCATCCATTTAAATTTCTTATGCTTTGGTTCAAGTTCAAAACTATCAATTGAAATCCACTATATTCAACTAAAATATTTTTAATTTTAGTTTGCAATGGTGTATTTGAAAATGGAGTGCTATAGAAGTGGACTTCATCAGTTCATTGGGAGTGGTATAGTAAATTTTATTTACTCAATAAATATTTTAAAAATAATGTTTACATAAGCAGATTAAAGTCAGAAGAAAATTCCAAATTACGGATAACTGACTGAAGCCGTTATATTGGCTTGACAACCTACTTTTTAAACGGAATTCAAGGCTTTGCCGGTGAGATAAAGTAAACACATATGTAACATTTAATTTGAAAAAACCTATACATACATGTTTACATATACATATAATTTGATATCTTAAATCAAGTAGAAATTGCACTCTACTAGAGTAAAATAGGAGAGACAATTAAGGTCTTACTGTTTCATAAAAGTGTTTCTATTTTAAGAAATGAATCAGATCGAGCGATATTTAAATAAAAAAACTAAAAAACTTATGTAGAAGATAAAATTTTACAATTATCGTCACATATAACTAGCACGATATGCACATTGTCACAAAAGTCGTTACTTTACACGAGTTTTTATTAAAAATGCGCTGCAACTTGTAAATGCATACGTGTGATTGATTCGGAATCGACTATAGCTCCCATGCGTCCTTAACATTTTAGTCATGAAACCGTTATTCGCACCAACTATATACACAACTATACTGAAAATCGGCGAAATTCTTGGAAATGGATATATTCACCCGTCCATAAACAATAATCCTATTTTTTTTTGAGTCGCCCATAAAAATTAGTCATTTTGCAATTTTAACCACATGAACAATTGTTTTTTCTCTTTATCATTTTTTATAATTTATCAGTTTTGTATTAAAACTCGTATAGCTGATTGGCAGAACTATTTTGCAATTGACTATACAATATAATATTGATTGAAAATATAAAAGGCCAAGTACATTAATGCAATCCTACACAATCCTACACATATAATGTATATTCAATGAAATACAAGTTGAAAATGGGGGATGAGCTCTCACAAAAGGTGATTATTAATGAGGAGATGAGCCACAATTTATATTTTAGTGAGAGGTTAAACCAAGGTAAAAAAAATTGTGTAGGAAAGAGACAATCTCAGCTACAAAGCCCTCACGGCAACCTAGTCCACGTATATGGCCGCATGCACCTCTCTCACCAAACGCATTTACGCTCCCACACACATATAGACCACACTCACTCTCTCATTTCACTCACTCACTCACTCACTCACTCACTCACTCACTCACTCACTCTCTCTCTCATCTCTCTCACTCTCTCCCTCTCCTGATCTGTCCAATGGCTCCAAGAAAAAGAGAGTCCGGTGCCTCCTCTTGGTTGGAGATCGGAAGCGGTGTCCATGGGGAAAAGAATGAGGCTGCAGCCGCGGCCGTGAGCACTGAGGGCGAGGAGCGGCGCCAGGAGCCGCCGGAGGAGAAACCCCCGAAGGAGGAGGAGGCGGACCCCAGCAACTTCCAGCTCCCGTACCCAAGGCCGCGGATGCGGTGGACAGTCGAGCTGCACGACCAGTTTGTCAAGGCTGTTGACGAACTGGGTGGCGCGAACAGTAATTTTTACTTTTTTTCTCTCTCTCTTACTTTCTGTTAAGTAAGCAGGAATAAAGACCGGTAGAAGCTATGTTTTTTAAAAAATATTGAAAAAATATTTTTTAAGTGATCCAGATCTTTATCCTGCAAGAGTAGAAGCTATGTTTTTTTTTAAAATTGAAAATATAATTTGAAGTGATTCAGATCTTTGACAAGGGTTTTGTAAAAGAGGAAAATTGGAAATGAAGCTTTTATAGTAATTTTACTTTGCTCTCTACTTTTATGTGATGTGACTGTTTTTTAAAATTTATTTGAGAATATATAATTTAAGTGATTCAGAGACTTCTGAACGATGATCTACATAAATCTGAAAATTCTGAAAATAAGAAAAATTGCGCCTTCGCCACTACATTTATGTCATTGCTGGTGTGTAATAATTTTTTTTGTTAAAACTTGTTTTTAATATATTTATGTGTGAAGATTGTTGATTTAGTTTGGAAGGCTAATTTTTTTTTTTTGTTGAAATAATTGGGAAATTTGTTTCAATTTTTTGCAGGAGCTACACCTAAACTAATCCATGCCTTGATGAAAGTTGAAGGGATAACTCTCTTCCACCTAAAGAGCCATTTGCAGGTTTTATATGCTCATTTTTATAATTTTCTATGTTCTTATCTTTATATTTACTACTCTAGCTGGATTACATACTATAATACATAAGTCTTGTGTGTATTAAAAACATTAATGAGTACCATGATTTTTTCACACAATTTTGCACAAAATGCAAATGATTGCAACGATTTCACACTATATGATGGATATAAGTAATTAATGTTGTATTGAGTTACTTAACATAGCAACTTATTAAAATTTACAATTTTTGTTACTTTACTTTTGAAATCATAAATATATATATATTTTTTATTTTGGTATAAATTGATACAGAAATATAGGCTTGGAAAGACTGGAAGGAGGCTCGGGAGAAAGGATCTGTTACCTCCCAACTATTGTAAGTTCATAATATTTACAACTTTTTTATTATCATCACCCATTTCCAATTTATAACACAATTTTGAAATCTTGATGTAAAAAACATTTACATGAATTTTGTGCAGTGTATAATATCAGTCTATTTTTAGTCAAATTTAAGTAGAAGACAAAAATACATGTGCACTAACTGTATATGTGCAACAATCATTGTGCGAGTATTTTCCTGAAAACCAGATCTATTTTAATCATGTATGATTTTGTTCGATATCATAAACCACAAAGATTCAATTGACTATATTCTTGACAGTTTTTAAAAATTTTGTGATGCAAACCAAAAATCAATTAAATAAATTTATGTTATTATTATTAATAATATTATTTGTTTGGACTAATTAGTTGAAAGAACAGACATGGTGCCACCAGTGAACCAGCAGCAAGCTGATGAACCTTCCGTTCAAAGCGCATTTAACGTGAACGGGTAACGACGTTTTACTTTATTCCTTCTATTTAATCTCGATTTGTTCGGGATAAGATTCGATGCTCCACTTTTTGTATCTCGTTGACTCGTTCTGTACAATTTTATTTCTTTTTAATTTCAATTTTATATGTGTTAGTCGAATTTCGTATTTATTATCAAGAGTTTATTACATCAAACTATGGTATATAACTAATTCTTGTTACTTATAGTTTTCAAAAATACCATTTTTTAAAAAAATAATTGGTTATTTAAACATCGATACCATTTTTGATATCGATAATGGTTTACTGAATCTAATCCCCGATCGCTCAATCCTAATGATCCTCATGTTTGGTATATGCAGGGATGAGGCGCTTAGCGATCTCCATCTAATGGTCGAGGTACTACACCCCTTATCTATGTTTTCGAATAATTTATCAAGATAACTATGAAGTCGGATTAAATTTCGGTCTATTTCGCAATTTTCAAAATAAGTAAGAAAAACTATAAAGTTTGGATTCGTTCGCAATCCAAATTTTATTTATGTATATTCACAATTTAACACTACTATTTTCACCAGCCTCAGAAGACTGCATCGCCGCCGCCGACAGGAACAGAACTACCACCGGCACTGGGACCACTACCGGCACTAGGACCACTACCAGCACTACCGGCACCAGCACCGGCGATAAACAGTGTCAAATACGAGGATGAAGTGGGACCTCCTCTGCTGCCTCTCTTTCCGGCGAGTGGGTCCACGATGGAGTGGCCGGAATTCAACCAAGGCGGAGCACGAAGAGCGCTCGAAAACCCCCCAACCATGGATGACTACCTCAACTACTCTTCCGACTTCACCAATCCCTCCTTCAACACCTTCTTCGACGACGTCGCCACCCTCCCCACCCCCAACCCGGACTTCTTCACCGCGCCGCCTACTTTTCCCTAAAGTTGTCCGTGGCCGTGTCTGTGTCCGTGTTTATGTTTATTTTTATTTCATCGGCATTTAAACTCAAACTCATAATTAGCCTTTTGTTGCTTGTCATATGGAAAGATTTACATATGTGGAATTGATAATGCTACAAAGATTGAAATAAAAGTAGTCTCATTTCACAATTCACAAAATAAATTATAGCAAAGCTTAGTGAAACTTGAGGCTGGTGAGGACATTGTTGTTCACCGGGTCGGCCAGATGATCCAGGAGGTTCTGGTACGGGCCGACCCCGGTGACCAAAGCCTGGACAAAGTAGCCCAGGATTGCCAGCATGGCTAGCCTTCCGTTCTTCACTTCCTTCAGCTTCAAGTCATTCAAGGACTTTTCGTCCTTCCCGAACCCTAAGGGGTTGAAGAAGGGGCCGCCAGGGTAGGCTGGGTTGCCTGAACCCCCAAGCCCCTTCTCCAGCCCCAGGAAGTACTGCTTCCCCATGGAGCCCGGATTGTACCAGTCCTGTAACCTCCTGTGCTCCGCGAACCCCATGAGCGCCATCTCAAGGACGAACAAGGTGTAGTTGTCGGCCCAGTAGTTGTAGGTCCCGGCCGGGGGAATCACTCCTGTCTGGAACCACGGAAGGGCGGTTTCCTGAGGGATCAGGCCGGCCTTGCCGAGGATCTCGGGAGCAATTGACCCGGCCGCCCCAAGCATGGCGAAACGCCCGTTGATGATCTCGCCGTAGGCTAGCCATTTGGGCTCGATGAACCCTCCGGTGCCTTCCGGGTCCGACAGGCCCAACGGGTCGAACCCGTAGTCGCCGGGGAGGCTGCAAGAAATATTGAGTAGTTCTTGCCTTGATTAGTAACTTCAACTCAACATTCATCATATTATAACATATGATGGATTAATCTATGGATTATACTTTATTACTAGGGTCTATGGTAAATTGGACCTTTACTAGTATTCAATAGGTGCGGTCACGGAAATTTATTTATGTATAAGCTATATATATATATATATTCTAAATTTGGAATTCGGAATTCGGAATTTAAAGACAATAATTTTTCTAATTTTTGCAATTAAATATGGATTTTTGCACAACGATGCACACAAAATATCGAAAATTTGAAAATCGCACCTTCCATCCAAGTAGGAGAGGCTTTGTTGGGATGCGAACCAGAGTTGGCGGTTAGCTCCTTGCTGAAAATTCGACATACGAAAAGTCGTGGTGAGACGTGATTGATAAAATCGTGTTCGTGTCAGTGGTCGTGTTGACTTACCTTGACGGGAGGAGTGGAAGCGGCCTTGACGAGGAAGGAAACTTTCCTCGAGGAGCGGAGGGGCGTTGCGCCAAGGATTTGCCTTGCGAGCTCGGCGGAGGTGGAGATGGATGAAGAAGAGAGCAATGCTTGTGTAGCCATTTTTGGGATTGGAAATTGATGAAGAAACAGCTACAAGCAACGGGAATTTAGTAGCACAATCACAAGCATCTCAAGCCTCAAATATGGCCACAGAGATTTTTGTGGGCCCTAAAAAATGTGGTTGCTATAGACATGAGATAGAGTTGGGATTTTGGGATCAAATGGGAGTGTCACAACTGGCATATGATTTTGATAATAGTAGATATTATTTGGATTTCACCTCGTTATTTAGACTCAATAGTCTATTGGGTATGGAAAATGAAAATACTTTCATCTGATCTATTTTTTTTCTTTAAATTTGTGGTTGATATGAAAAGAGTTTGATATTCTCTAATTTGTCTTGAAATAATTCACTCAAAACAAATCTTGAAATAAGTCTTGAAATAGTTCACTTAAAATAACTCAAGATGATAATATATGTCAAAACAAATACGATATGTCAATAAAACCATAGTGTTTTAATTATATCATTATATTTTATGTAACACTCAAAATATAATGACATCATTTAGTCAAAAATAATTTCGTTTTGTTATCATGTTATATTTAATTTTTCTATATTACATTCAATTTTAGCCATTATGGATAGTTAAGAAAAAAAAAAAAACTTAGTATAATTTTATTTCAATTTATTTACAGAAATCAATGAAAATTAGTAATTTAAATCGAATTATTTCTAAAAAAATACAATATTTATTTTCTGTGAATAATTAATGTACTCCATATATTTTTTAGCATTAAAGGGTTTGAAAAGGCCACACGCCCACACCTTTGGTCCTTATACAATATTTTCTGTTAAGCAGGCCCAGTCAAATTTTGTTTGATGAGGCCCAATCAAATCTTATAAAAATATGGGGTTACAATTTTTTTTAACTTAAAATTAACTGATAACATCAATAAATAATGAGATATTGACATCTAATTTCATGAAATTTTAAAAAAGTTGGGTTTTTCCCACGAACTTTAAAATTGACAAATAATATCACGAACTTTACCCTAAGTTTGTTTTTTCCCACGAATGAAAAAAATTCATGTTATATTAATAGATTGAAGAACAATTTTGAGGGTGTGCTTCAAGAAAAACTATCTTCAAAAATTGAAAAATCTGAAGCTCTCAAAATTGTTGTCGAGAAATTATGAAAAAAAATCCGTATCATAATATTATTTGTGGGAATTTTTTCATTAGTGAAAAATAACAAACTGGGGGTAAAGTTCGTTATATTATTTGTCAATTTCAAAGTTCATGGGAAATATCCAACTTTATAAAAATTTGCATGATATTAGATACCAATATCCCATAAATAATTAATGGATTCGAGTGAACTGTGAATAATCAAACTCATTCTTCCTACACTTCTGTAGGAGTTTAGTACTAATACATCATCTCTTGTGTCTACCAACAAGAAAGTCACATATGTTTGCTACCTTCAACATATTCAGAGAGTTATTGAATTACATATGAATATAATATTAGCGCATCTATCTCTTAATAAAAACATATCATTAGCTGAAAAATTAAACATTTTATAAATAAAGATCTAGTAAAATAAAAATTATAGGGCCCCTATTACATAAATAAAGAAGCAAAATCTTTGAAAGTACATGAATCCAGGATATATGTTGCCTAATAAAAACTTAATGACTTAACATTGGGAATCCCCATAGCTGCAAGCGAGAGAAAGCTTGGGATATAAGTGACGATGTTGTAAAATTTAGAGTCACATCGGTCAAGAAGACCATTGCTCACAAGGCATTCATTAGTGTTTTTGTTGTAGGTAAATACTTGATTATCTGTATTCACGGCAAAAAACAAGTCACCATTTGCAAAAGCTTTGAGCGGGAAAACAACTTCTCCTATTTGTGGTCGTTCGATCGTATATGCCTTTACCCAAGAATTCGTATCCCCGTAGATGTTCATCGACCAGATGACGATAAAGGGATATTTTATACTATTGCATAGACATAGCCGATCCTCCAAAACACATAGCTGATAGTCGCCTCTCACACACATCCAATTTCTATTATGTTCATTACTATTGTCACGAGGAGGAAGAGAAAAACTTGTAAAGAGCTCGGTTTCAAGATCAAAGCAACAAACAACAATACTCTTCTCCAAATCTGACCAGCGAATATGCCAATTAGATGCCAACCCTAATGCCAACCAGTGAAGATTTCCATTAAAAAATACTCCAACATTATTCCGAGACACTATAGAGCCGCATGTTGGCGCTACTGCAATGCTTCTCCAACACCCTCCTCCTCTTCCTAGAGTGTATACATGATACGACCTATGATTTTGATTACCGCATAAAATCTTGTATTGTCCACTTATTTTGCTCACTCCAAATCCAGTTATGCATATACCTAAAGGAAGACGAGGAAGCTCGATATATTCACTTGTAAATGGATTGCATACGAAGAGAATATCATCATATCCATCCCAGGCTAAAAGCAAACCATTAGCCGAACCAACTACCAAACGTTCAAGACGAGGAAGAGAGAAATAGTATTGATTTTGAGGAGGCGCGAATTGGTAAAGTGGCTTGCAGGCCTCATCGCAGACGGCAAACCCCATGTCTCGATGAACGAAAGCCAGGCCTGGTTGCGGAGTACACAACATCTCAAAGTCACCACTTTTTATCAAATTGCGCCATGATTTGCAAACACAATTGCACCTCATAATGCATCTAATCGGAAGTCTTCTAAGGATCTCTATCGTCATCTCTTGCGGTAGATTTGTCAACAATTTTTTCTTCTTCATCTCATACTCAGAATTACCGATCTTCATCACTAACAATAACAATAACAATAACAACAATTGCAGTAGTTTTGGATTATGAAAGAAATATCAGAATGTAAAGGATTAGCAGATGAAGAGAGAAATATTATTATAATCGATTAATCGAAGGGAGACGATGTAAATCATGTTAAGTAAATCTCTTTGTTACTCTACACATCAATTTAGTATCTCTTAGGATTTTGACGAATCCTTTATAAATTTTGAGACATTCCTTGTTAAATTTTATGAAATATTCCTTGTTAAAATTTTGTATATTTACATTACCATAATTAATTTAATTTCCATATATTAATATTTTTACCTAAATTGTGTTTAATATCAAATTAACTAAGAATGTTTATCTCATATATCTTCTATATTCCAATATTCCAGCCAATGCTTTATTATAGCTTGCGTATATTTTCATCATATAAATAAAGTGTTGTGATATTTAATTATATGTGCGATTATTAAGATTCAATTATTGTCAATCGAAACATATTGCATAAATAAATTCCAGCCAATGCTTTATTATAGCTTGCGTATATTTTCATCATATAAATAAAGTGTTGTGATATTTAATTATTTGTGCGATTATTAAGATTCAATTATTGTCAATCGAAACATATTGCATAAATAAATTCCAGCCAATGCTTTATTATAGCTTGCGTATATTTTCATCATATAAATAAAGTGTTGTGATATTTAATTATTTGTGCGATTATTAAGATTCAATTATTGTCAATCGAAACATATTGCATAAATAAAGGGCAGTGATAAATTAACAAAAATTGTATATACAAAATTGGACATTTTAGACATTTTACATCTATAATTACATTAATGACGATTAATTAGTTTGTATATCACATATTTACCCTTTCGTAACTATTTTAGGGAAAAATTAAGTTTGTTAACTAAATAACTACAGATTTAGGAAAGTATTAAGTAGTTCTATCTTAAAGCTACATAATTACAGATAGATCAAAACTAAAAAGATGGATTCATCACATTTTTCATCATACATTTAATAAAATCTTGGGTAAGTAATTAGACAGACTCAACTTTTAAATGCTACAGTATTATACAATAAAATTTTATTGAATAAATTGACATATAAAATTTTAGTCACTAAAAGAACGTCACATAATGTATTTAAATATTTAGGATTATCATTCAACTAATTATAATTTATTATTTCAATTTTCAGTATTCTAACTAAGTAAAGATTATTATTTTGATTTATTTATAATAAAAATAAAGTAAATAATAATAGTTATTCAAAAAACTAACTATTTCTTTGTTAAATGGAATAGTAGCGAAATTATAAATTATAAATATAACTACTTGTAAATATACTTAATTAATTAGTATTGTCATCCAACTAATTAAATATCATCACATCGATTTCCTTGAATACTATACGTTTTGACTCAAAAATTATGAAATGAATACAACAATAAAAAATAAATTAAAACAAACACTCATTCGATCAAACTATTTTAATAATATTAAATAATTTTTAAAATTGTAAATTATGAACAACCACATATATCTACACTTAATTTTATAATACTAACATTAAACTAACTGATAATCATTAATTCAATATCTTGACGCAAAATCATGAAATAAAAATAAATTTGATATATAAGTAATAAAAATAAATTAAAACAATAGTAGGAGCATTAATTATTATTCACATCCAAATATTTTATTATTCAACAATTTTAAATGCGAATTATAAAAATAGCCATATATATATATACTATATATATACTTGATTTCTTAGTACTCTCGTCCAACTAATTGATGATCGTTAGTCGGTTTTTTTGTGTAATCTACATCTTGACTCAAAAATTACAAAACAAACATAATACAATGTATAATAGTAAAAAATATATTAAAATGATAATGGTCATTCGCATTCAATTATATTATTGTATAACTGAATGATTAGTTAAGAAATAATGATTAATATTTTATTAATATAAAAATACTTATCGCTAAAAGTAATTAAAATTAAAAAAATTATGTATATGCTTTTGGATATTTAATAAAAAAGGAACAAGCTAAGGAAAATATTAAAGAAAAATAGCTCAAAAATAAAAAGAAAACACAAAATATATTAAATTATTATGACTATAAGTATGTTCTCATGTATAGTTGACATTTCAGTTATATAAAAAATTATTTTATTATTTGAATTTATTATTTTCATATATTGAATTATTTCATTGTAACAATATTGATGATTTACATCGCATGACAATTTGAATGAAATATTAACAAAAAAAATATGAATGACAATAAAACACTAGATACTAAACTATAAAATGAACAAATATAAATTTCTTTTAAAAAGTAGTATAGTACTTTATTAAATTATATACTACGGAGTAGTATTTATTTTATAATTAAATATAGTAATTTAATTATGTAGTGTGTTAATCAATATTAACATAAATAGTTTAAAACCTAAATCAATGATATTTTCCTAAACTAGTACAGTTAGAAATATCCAACATTAATTACTAAGGGTAAATTAGTCATAAAATATTATCCTCAAAATAGAATTAAATTAAGGGGTATTTTGTATATACAATTGTTGTTAATTTATCTTTATCCATAAATAAATATGTCGATTAATGTATAGCCATATTTGCGGCCACCATAATTCGGAATCCACGGTTCAGGAACCGGCGGTTACGGTTTTGGAAATTGTTGAACCGGAATCGAACTGCGAGGGTGTTTCACGGTTATGGTTATGGTTCCGGTTCCAAAACCTCTGGTTTCGGTTTCAGTTCCGAACCGGCAGTTTTCCGACAGTTTTTCACAGTTTCGAACCGCTGATTTTTTGCGGTTCCGGCTTGGTTTCACAGTTTTCCGGCGATTTTTCACGGTTCAGGTTTGGAACCACCCAGAACCGGTGTTTCCGGTTCGGTTTCAGTTCGAAAAATTTTGAACCTGAATCGAACCACGGTTCAAAAATCGACGGTTTCGATTCGGGTAAATTCTCACGGTTTCGGTTCGGAACCGTAACCGACGATTATAGTTTCGGTTTTAATCGCCGGTTCGGTAAACCTTGGACATGTCTAGTTCGAAGGTCAAAGCAACATACAAATGGATTGTTTTTGAAATCATATTTAAACGAGTGAAGAATACCGTTAAAACATACAGTATAATTATGAGGCACACAAAGGTTGTGCAAACAACAACTAACACGAAGATTTTTCTCAAAATGATATTCAAGCACAACTTTAAAAATGGTATTCCTCCTAGAGTGTATGCATGATATGACCTAAATTGATCACCATATAAAATCTTATATTGGCAAGTTAATTCACTTCAAATCCAAATGAGCAATAAGTGTAGGCAAATCATGAGAAGTTCTCAAGAATCATTGAATTGCGTATGAAGAGAATTGTAGCACATACATCCCTCAACTAAAGCAAACCATTAGCTAAATCAATTTCAATTAATACGATTGTGCGCACGATAGGGAGGAGGAAGAGGCAAGTCAAACCCGAAAAGTGGTTGGCCGGCCTCATCGCAGACTGCCTACCACATGACTTGATGAACGAAATGTAGACATCGCAAACTTTCTTCCTATTGGATGGCACCATGATTTACAAACACACTCGCACCTCATATAACAACCTTAAAATGTAAAAATATTAGACCAATCTTCAAAAGTACAGCAACCTATTAACATGTTTTGCCTAATTAAAACTTAATGACCGGACATTTCTAAGGCCTATGGTTCTGAGCGAAATCAAGCTTGGGGAATATATAGCAACATTGGACGTAAAGTAGGGAGCAATAATGGAAGAACAACTACTGGTGAGTGCTTTAGTATTTGCTTCCGTGTTTTTGGAGTTGATAAATAGTCGCTTAACGGCTACGAACACGAAGCTACCATCCGTTGCGAACAACCGGTCACCATCATTTGCCAAAACTTTGAATTTTATAAGCAATACCACGATAAAAATCGAAATAGGACAGAGAAACGTGTAGGAGGAACTTATATTCTTTTATCCACGAATTCTCGTCCCCATAGCTGTTCATCTTCCAGACAACAACATGATTACTATTTAAAATATCGCATAAACATAGCTGACCCTCCAAAATGTATAGATGATTGTTGCCATATGGATTGCCACCATAATCATGTGGTGGCGAAAAACTAGTGAAGAGCTCAGTTTCAATATCAAAGCTACAAACCAAGTCATTCTTCTCGATATTAGAAACCAACCAGTGAAGATTTCCGTTCAGAAATTTAGCACAATCACCTCCTAGTGTAGGTACACCCGGTGCTGTTGATGTGATGCTTCTCCACTCCCGTCCTGAACTTCCTCTTCCTAGAGTGTATACATGACACGAACTATATTGATCACCATATAAAATTTTATACAGTCCACTTAATTTGCTCACTCCGAATCCAAAAAAGAAACCTGCCCCCATCAGAGGAGGAAGCATAGCATACTCACGAGTCATTGGATTGCATACAAACATTTGTATAGCGTATTTATCATGATCCCACACCGCAAGCAAACCATTAACTGAAGCAATTACAACGTGAAAATTCCAACCTTCAGGAAAACCAAATCGGAAAAGTGGCTTGAAAGCCCCATCGAACACCGTGTACTCTCTCCCGTCCCGATGAACGAAAGACAGACCTGGTTTCGAAGTGTACGGCGACGCAAACTCATCCCCCTTTATCAAACGACGCCATGATCTACAAACACACTTGCACGTCATAACGCTTCTAATAGAGAGTCTTCTCAGGATATCACTCACCAACTCTTCCGGTAGATTTGCAAACATATCTTCCATTGTTGTTACCGAAATATCGTACCATTTCCCTTTAAAAAAGTTTGTGATCTTCATTAATACACCCAAGTTCCATTTCCATTCCAAAAAGTTCGTTATCTTCATTAATACCTATTTAACAAAATTGTGCCGAATAGATTAAATAAAATAAGAGAGAGAGAGTATAAAGTTGTGGAGATAGTAAAACATGTGAAAGTGGTTAGAATTTTTTTTTTTCATAAAAGCAAATGACTAATAAGATCGATAAATTAAACAATTGACAATAATTACATGTTCCACATTAAACAATTATAAATCAACAAAATGGAGCTACTTATATTCATCAATACAATCAGAGCCGAACACAACAAATTCAGTGACAAAAATCAAATCTTTATACAAAATTTATAAAGTATTATACTCTCTTTGTCCCAAATTTGATTTCTCTCAAATTCAATTCCAACTTTCATCTTCATAGCAAATCGTGGAAAATAAAATAAAAAAACAATCGAAAGAGGCAAATACTGAGAGTAGAGAGAGAGGGACATACCTTCTGATCAGAGAGAGAAGGTTTCAAACAGTGGTGTTTTACTGTTTTGGGTGATTAAATATATTGGCTTTGCTTTAAAATTTTATAAATAAATAAAAAAATAGTATGTAATAAATGAAAATAGTAGGTTCACGAAATTTGGTTACCAGCTGATGCAATTATTATTATAATCGAAAGGAATTATGGAGAATACTACAATGATATATTTCTAAAATTATGCAAATCTATAGGTATAAACAATACTGGTAATAAAAGATAGGAGGCCCAGATTTTGACGATTTTGCCCCTAAAATCAGTATACAGAATCTGTATAATGATCCACACTAAATAACACTCTCCCTCCGCCCCTTTCCCTAAAAGTAGACAATATTTGTAATTCCGAAATTGCATTATTCACAACGGGTAAAGTAAAAAAAGATAGAAAAAAAAAGTGATTGGAGTATTTTTAGTGAGGAATAAGACCCTCATTAGACGGAAAAAAATTTCCTTAAATAAAATTGGTCAATTTTTAAGGGACATCCCAAAATGATAAATATGGTCTATTTTTAAGGGACGGAGGGAATACTATTTATTATTCTCTCTGTCCTGACTGTCCATTATTTAAAGAACCATTTTGCCATTTTAGATTGTCCACGATTTATAGAACTATTTACTTTTTTTATAACTTTTATTACGCGGACCCCACATCCCACCAACTTTTACCCTGACAATAACATATGGAACTAATACTTTAAATGAGTTCCATATTGCACTCACTTTCTCCAAATTTTTTTTTTGACAAAGTCAAATAATTTCTTAAAATTCGTAGCTAATCAAAATGTATCTTCAAATCGTGGACGGAG
The DNA here is from genome assembly GCF_023119035.1 of Salvia hispanica. Taxonomy (NCBI): domain Eukaryota; kingdom Viridiplantae; phylum Streptophyta; class Magnoliopsida; order Lamiales; family Lamiaceae; genus Salvia; species Salvia hispanica. The sequence goes on along the minus strand of NC_062970.1, from coordinate 45,086,899 downwards.
GAGTACTCCATGCGAATTGAAGGTATTCTAATATTCACTTCTCTAAACTCATAATGTTTTTATTTTTAAAAAAAGGATTATAGAAAATGGCCTTACCATGAACAATTGTTCAAAATCCGGAGCTTGGCCCGTTTCAATATATTAAGTAGGCCCAGTCCAATAAAAATATCCAACAAGTGAACATGTTACATATATATAGATTAATATCGCAGTCGATTATTAATCCAGGATTATTAATCCAGGGATGTAATGAATTGCTAACTAATTATCAATCTCAAATTGAGATCAAATTTCAACCATTAGATTAGAAGATCTTGTGGTTAATATAATGCCAAGCGTAATATATTTTAAATTTAAATAATTATTAATTAAATTAAAAGGGTATTAATGTGAAATCCTATGTAGTAATTATAACTAACTACTTTCTCTTTCCTCAAAATCATCTCAAATCTTTAAATTTACGTAACTCTCTCAATTTAAATTATTTTTTCGCAAAAAATATATCAAATTAAAGATAATTTAATAAGGATTCCAACGAGATCTCAATTGCATATGTTCCGACGATGTTCGGGTGATGAAATTTGATAAATTATATTTCAATTTTCGTACATGAAGGTTGATAAGCAGCTATTTTCAACAAATACAACAAAAAATCTCAATATATTGTAGGCAAAATCTCAATATTATATGTCCAATCTCAATAAAAATGTGTTGATATTTTCTTTGTCCTTATGTTGATATTCTAATGTCATATTGTTGATATTTGTAATACACAATGTTGATATAAAAAAACACTCACGAAAATTATCATATGATAACATAATGACGATATTACCCTTTTGTTGATATTTTGTCTACTTTTTATTGAAATTTTGTGAGCTTTAATCTCATCCACTCATTTTAAAATCCAATGGTGGAGATTTAGTCTTGATTTTGGATTAGGGTGCTATAAGCATTAGAATAGGACCCTATTAATCCATACCCATATTACTCATTAATTACAATTAAATAAATAGTACTCCAAAAAATAGTTGATTTTTCTTTCGCTTAAGTAGTAGTATACTGTATTTCAATTAAGAATAGTTGATTTTTCTCGTTAAAGGGAATATCGACTATTTATCCACTCCAAAAACACCTAAGCTCTTGGGGCACATGCTCTTCTTCTTCTTCTTCTTCAAGAATTCACTATTTATATCCCAAAATTTCTCTCGCTTATAACTATGGAGATTCACAATGTTCGGGCATTATTTTTTACTAGGCAAAATGTATTCATATTTTTTTTTTTTTTCACTTTTCATAGATTTTCATACTGCTCTACATTTAAGTAGGTCTTTATAAATTTTTTAACTTTTTTTTTATTAAATCCTTATTGTTTGGTTAAAAATTTTATTTTCATTAAATCGTTGTTGTATTGTATGGCCTTCTTCAACTACCTATTCTTTTAAAAATCCTTTCTTCATTTGTCCTTGAAAAAAATATTGGGTTGTAAACTTATAGCTGTCTTGTTTACAATGCCATTTTTTAATTGACCATGTATTGATCATTAGGTGAATCAATTATATGCACAATATGAGAAGGTTGAGTTTTTTCTCCATAATACTAATACTATGAAAATACACAAGTAGGATATGAGGAAAGACATGTTCAATAATAGAAAATTAATAATTTCATACATAAAGATCTAATAAAATAAAATATTTAAAAATATAAGGTCACTATTAAAAGCAATAAAGTACCAAAACCTATGAAAGTACATGATCCTTACAAAAACTTAATGACTTAACATTGCAAATCCCCATAGCTGTGAGCGAGAGAAAGCTTGGGATATAAGTGATGATATTGTAAACATGATCGTTGGAACGGTCAAGAAAAGAATTGTTCACAAGGTATTCATCAGTGTTGTGGTTGTAGGTAACTAGTTGATTATCTGTATTAATGGCAAACAACAAGTCACCATTTGCAGAAAGTTTGAGCGGGAAAATAACTTCACCGATTTGTGGTCGGTTGATCCTACATGCCTTTACCCAAGAATTCGTATCCCCATAGTTTTTCATCCACCAGATCACAATTCCAGTTGATTTTAAACTATCGCATACGCATAGCTGACCTTCCAAAACACATAGCTCATAGTCGCCTCTCACATGGCACCAATTTTTCACAGGATCATTACTATTATCACGAGGAGGGAGAGAAAACTTTGTAAAGACCTCGGTTTCAAGATCAAAGCAACAAACGAAGAGACTCTCCTTCAAATCAGATGCCAACCAATGAAGATATCCGTTAAAAAATATAACATTTCCCCAAGGCATTCTAGGGTAGAACTTCGGCCCTGCAATTCTTCTCCAACAGCCTCCTCCTCTTTCTAGAGTGTATACATGGTACGACCTAATTTGATCACGGCATAAAATCTTGTATTGTCCACTTATTTTGCTCACTCCAAATCCAGCTATGCAGCCACGCTTAGGAAGACGAGGAATCTCGACATATTCCCTTGTAATTGGATTGCATACGAAAAGAGTATCATCACATCCATCCAAGAATAAAAGCAAACCATTAGCTGAACCAACTACTAAATGATCGTTACAAGTAGTATTTGAACAAAAGCTGAATTGGAAAAGTGGCTTAAAGGCCTCATCGCAGATCGCGAACCCCATCTCACAATGAACGAAAGCCAGGCATGCATTTGATGTTGTAAAGTCACCGCCTTTTATCAGATTGCGCCATGATTTGCAAACAAACTTGCACCTCATAATGCATCTAATCGGAAGCCTTCTAACGATATCTATCGTCAACTCTCGCGGTAGATTTGTCAACAGATCTTTCTTTCGCAACAGTAGTTCATTCGTCATTTGACACTCTGAATAGCAGTAGTTCAAAATTTGGATGAAAACATTACATAATAAAGAGTATTTTTAAAACAAATATTCATTTAAAATGAGCTAATCCTTGTTTTTTCTAAAGAAATGGAAAATAGATTAAATGAAAAATCGAAAGAGGAAAATCGTGGGACGTACCTTTTTGGGTTTCAATGGTGTTTTGGGTGATTAACAAAACTTTTAATTTGGTTTATAGGCTTTGCTTTACATTTTTATAATAAAATAAAATAATATGTAATAAATGAAAATGGTAGGTTGACGAATTTTTGTAACAATCTGAATCGATCTGATACAGTTATTATTATAATCGAAAGGAATAATGGAGAATAGAGATATTTAAATTCTTAAATTATGGCAATCTACAAATTACTTATCTCTAGAATTATGAAATCAAATTGTTTTTAAATTTGTTTTTACGAACAAAACATGACTCACTTAAAATTCATAAATAATTCTAGGATGATTACTTTAATTAATTGATTTTTTTGGTGTAATATCATTAATATAAATAATATAATAGTACTAAAAGATATACAAAGCAAATTAATCGTATATTTAATACAAAGTTAATGAAAGATGTACAATACAAAATAAAATAAAATAATTGAAGATATTGAATGCAAAGTAAATAAATTAATTAAAGATATACAATGCAAAATAATAATCTATAAGTGTGGGAATTATTATCACTTAAAATTTTGAAGATATTATATTTAAATAATTTGGTAGGTTGACTAAATTTGGTAGCAATCTGATACAATTATTATTATAATCGAAAGAAATTACGGAAATTTCTGAAAAATACTCCATCTGTCAAAAAAAAAAAATAGTCTCAATTGTGTGCGACACAAGTTTTAATGAGAAATTTGTAAAATAAGAGAGAAGAGAAAAAATAGGTAAAGTAAGAGAAATAGGGAGAAAAAGTAGGTAAAGTATGGAAAAAGGAGAAAAAGTGAGTATAATATGTGAAAGAAACTTTTTGTTTTAAGAAATATGACTATTTTTGTAGACATCCTAAAATAATAAAATAGAACTATTTTTCATATACATAGAGTAGTGTAAATTTACTAATTAAATCCTATTAGATATATCATAAACATTGTCTCAAAATCATGACCCACTAAGCTAATCCCTGATTTTCGAAAATTATGGAAAATTGATTGAAGTGTCCCAATTATTATATACTAGCACTAAAAGATCTCACCTGTTGAGTTGAGGTGCTTTGCAAATTATAAACAAAAGATCATGCAAATAAACTAAAAACACATAAGAATTTATTAAATCACCCAAAGTATATCAACCTATCCATATGTCTCAACAATGAAAATTTAAAGACTGAACATTATGAAACCCCATAGACATGAGCGAGAAAAAGCTTGGGGTATAAACAACAATGTTGGAAGAATAACGTTGTTCGGAACCAACAATTGTCACAAAATCTCTTGTGTTTTTGGAGTAGATAAATAGTCGATCATTCGATGGGAACATAGAAAAATGATCTGATACTGCAAATAACAAGTCACCATTCGCGAGAACTTATAGCACGTACATAAATGGATACACATCGGGTAAGGTGAAGCTATATTCCTTTATCCAAGATTTCTGATCCTCGTAGTTATTCATCTTCCAAATAATAACGTGTTGCCAATCTAAAATATCGCATAAATATAGCCTATCCTCAAAAATATATAGCCGATTATTGCCATGCGCATTGCCACTATAATCCCAAGGAACTGAAAAACTGGTAAAGAGCTCAGTTTCCAAATCAAAACAACAGACCAAGAATTTTTTTTCCGGATCGTATGCCAACCAGTGAAAATTTCCATTAAAAAATACAGTACAATCACGAGCCAGTCTACGTTTGTTAGGCGCGGCTGCTGCGATGCTTCTCCACAACGTTGCGCCCTGTACTGGAGTGTACACATGACATGAACTATTGGTATCACTGTATAAAATCTTATACTGCCCACTTATTTTGCTCACTCCAAATCCAAAAAAACTAGTACTTGACGTCCTAATCGCAGATAGAGGAGGAAGCTCGACATACTCGCGAGTCATTGGATTGCATATAAGTATATTTTTAGCCTGTGGATCCCACACCGAAATCAAACCATAATCTGAAGCAATTACAACACGATAGTCAGCAGAAGATGATTCATCGAGAGAGGGAAAACCGAATCCGAAAAGTGGCTTAAAGGCATCATCGCGGACCGTGTACTTCATGTCCATGTCCCGGTGAACGAAAGACAGGCGTGGTTCCGTAGTATACGCCATTGCAAACTCATCCCCCTCTAGCAGATGGCGCCATGATTTACAAACACACTTGCACCTCATAATGCTCGTAATTGAGAGTCTTATGAAGATCTGTGTCGTAATATCTTCGGGCAACTTTGCAAAAAAATTAGTGATCATCATTAATAGCT
>NC_062970.1:44903788-45081500 GCF_023119035.1 Salvia hispanica | reverse complement strand
GATAAAAGCGGAACGGAACAATAAGAATCGAATAACGGAGAAACTCTTTGTGCAGAGGAACAATCATCGGGCCCGGGAATCGGCAAAAACAACCAGGATGTCGGAAACTTTGCCCACATAAAGGGGGTGGACCAAATCATGGTCAAGGGCCAAGTGGCCAACCAACCGAACTCGACCAGAGGAATCGGACAATATGGTCCACGACCTAGTGAGTTCTCACAACACATGCGAACAACTTACATGCAATAATGACGTAGTCCCAAGCCCCAGGATGCTCCGGGAAATGAAGGAAGATTCCCTCGAAAGCCACCAGAGGGGGCAAATGTCACAGTTACCCGAGATCCGGAAAAGCATATGAAGGACCCAAGTTGAAAGTAAATGATGAGATACTCCCAATAAACGAGGATGTTATCCATCCGGTCCGAAAAAAGAAGATACCGAGAATGAGAAGCCGGAAAGGGAGGCTGATACCCAACGAGTTTTGGGGAGACCGTTACCTAGAAAGGATGACCCATTTTTCCTAGCCCCGAGCCGAGGTGGAAATAGAATAAGTGAAAGAAGAGGAAGAATCCTCTAAAGAAGATCCCACCAACGCGATTAAGCGGTAAAACCTTTTCCTCCCGCGGAGATCCCAAGAAGAAAAAGGATAACCCCGTGGACTTCATGGAGATCTATGGCAACGAAATCAATCTCCCGTTCCCGGAAGCTATGAATTTGCCCCCATTCACCAAATTCATTAAGGAATTCATTCGGTCAAGAAAAATCCGATGGAAAGATCGTGATCGGGAGAATGTATCGTTCGTAAGAGAATAATGTCGTGGGGAGACCGGTATGTTTACCTTACCAATCACTATAGGAGGTTGAGTGAGCATGCTATGTGTGATCTAGGACGTCTATTAATGTGTTACCTTTCTATATATAAGAACTGGTAGGAGCAAGAATGAAAATCGAAGGTGGTCATCCAGTTGATAGATCATCATTAGCCGAAGGAGTGCTAGAAAATGTGATAGTAAAAGTGCATAATTTTCACACCGGCGATTTCCATTGATAAAGATGAGTGAAAATGAACCCGCTGAGTCTAGTTGCGTTCTTTTTGGAAGACCATTTTTGAGGACCGCTAAGCTATAATTGATGTTTTTGATGGAACCATCTGTTTTTATTACATGGGGAGAAATCGGCAACATTGATGAGGCTATGAGGAAACCACTTGATGTGGAAAACCTCCATTTTGTTGATGTCATTAACCCCTGTCAGGGGGTTTTATATTGCGAGAACAGGATGCCTCGAGATGTGAATCCATGAAAAAGAAGTTGGAGATGTTGCCGTTATTAAGCAAGGGCTATCCGATGAAGAAATCACAAAGGCAATAATGGACTTGTGGGAAATCAGATCCCCGGTCAGGGACGTCAACTAGCAGTGTGAAAAAATTGCCGGAGTTGGATGGCTAGTCAAGAAAGGTATGGAGAAGAACCCCCTTTCCTCGAGTATCCTCCAAAGAAAGAGTTGAAGACCCTTCCTCCTGTGCACGCCTACCTAGAAGGTGAATCTCTGCAGTTATAATCAAGACCATCCCCAAGGAGGAGATCAAGTTATTGAAGTTGAAGATTGAAGATTGAAGACTTCAATCGGAAGATTGAAGTTGCAATTCCATGATTCATTCTCACAAGAGTATCTTAATCTTTTCTCTATGTATTTCATTAATCTTTGTTTCAAACATGGTTTTGTGAAGAACATGAGTAGCTAAACATTTCTTGTAGAATTCTTGGTGAAGATGCACTAATTTCATAGTTTTTATTCAATTAATTTGTTCTTACCTTTCTCTTGTAGTTATTTGATTATTCTTGGATTTATTCCTTTCAATTGCTGATCACATTTGATGTGTAGATTAATTAATAACGGAGATGAAATAGTTAATCGGAAATAAGAATAATTCACACCTTAATGCTATAAAACTCGGGAGAGTTGAGGTTTTGAGTGAGGTCTTTGACCTAATCGAGCTTTTGGGAGTTAGGGGTTTAGGCTTAGAGGGACTCCAATCCTAGTACCTAATCTGCAGGTTTCTCACCTCGAGGGGGTTTAATCTATAATTGGTCGACTTAGTAATTCTAGAGAAACCAAAAGGTAAGACAACTTGATTGGATAAGGGCTTGGAATTGTGCATCGGATCCTGAGTTCTACAATTTTCTCCATGTATCTTTTCCACTTCGTGTTTACTTGCTTTTATTTATTTATTTGTTCATTATATGCTTTTCGTAGTGTTAGAACAAAACCAATGCTTTCCGATTCTCTAGATAGTAGTCAATATTTGTTCGTGGTAGTTAAGTTGATACAAATTAGTCTCGTAGGATACGATACTCTTGCTTCGCTAATTGCTACACTAGCTCTCGATTACAGTGGTATCACTTGTGTTAAAATAAGTCGACTCATTCATTAAACACAACATCCTCGCTAATTATAACCTTAAACCAGGCGATCTCTTAACCAGATCCTATATCCTTTAACACCCTCGGGATATCTCATAAAAACACCCTTTCTAGATCTAGGTTCAAGTTTATCAGCTTTTGTATGCACAAAGCGTAACACCCAAACACTCTCTATGAGAAATATTGAAAGTTTTCCAGAGAAAACATACTCGGGCACGCCCTAAGGGGGAACAGAGGGAGACCTATTAATCGGATAAGTAGCACGTCAGAAACATTCACCCCAAAATTTTTAGATAAACCAAATTTTGCAAGGCACCTCACTTTTCAAGCAAAGTCTTGTTCATTCTTTCAACAACCCCTTTTTGCGAGGAGTATAAGGAACGTTTTATGTCTCTTAATTCCAAAAGCATCACATAATTCATCAATATGCTTATTGCAAAACTCCAAACCATTATCGTTCCGATAGCCTTAAGTTTCTTTCCATTCTAGTTTCAATTAAAGTTTTCTCAAGAAACAATTTTACTAAAACCTCATCCTTATGTCTCATAAGGAAACACCGACTTTTCTTGAAAAATCATCAGCTTATAGACAAAAAATACACGGCACCGAATGAGTAGACACGAAGCAGGTCCCCACACATCCATATGCACATACTCAAGAATATCCTTACTAACATTAGCAGGCAGGAGTAGGGAAAGAAACTTTGTGTTGTTTTCCCAGCACACATGTATCACAAAAAGGAGATCACCATGCACATCGAATCGATAAAATAGCATGCTTTTTCAGATATTAAGGCCTTTGCACTCATACGACCTAGCCTATTGTGCCAAAATAGTTTTATCGTTTTCACCACATTTGCATAGGCTTTATCACAAGTAACAGGCACAACATTGCACAGACCACATTTCTCTGCTCTAACAGACATATGATCATTTGCATATTTTCATGCACCCTTCCCCCATTTTCCTCCCATGCCGATTTTCTAAAGCAAAGGCATGACATCAAATTATAACATAATTCAGGAATATATCTTACATCCTTCAAGTTGAGCACAAAACCATTATCAAACTTTAAACACACAATGCCAATGCCACCAATCTCACATTTTTTGTCATCAGCCATGGACACAAAAGTATTAGTCACCGGCTTTAGCTCAAAACACTTCTTTAAAAGGACTAACATGATATGTACATCCAGAATCACAAATCCAATCATTTGAAGTAAAGGCAGGCAGGGAGAGGCATTCACAAATTGCGATCATGCACCATGAACACAGAGTCACTAACATTGTCATAAGTGGCCACATTCACAAGGTTTCAACCAGGTATTATTATTGGGAAACTTATTCTTTAGCTTAGTACAATCTTTCTTGTAGTTCCCAACATCTCCACAATTAAAACACTTCCTATAGGTTTTAGGATCCTTACTTCTAGACCTAGACTTAAATTATCTCCAGAATTGAGGTATTACAGAACCACTACTGGGCTCATTGCCCCCTCTAGATTTAGATCTACTCGGCATTTAACACTTAATTATAAGCATTCTTATCAGTAGCTCTCTCCCTAAGTTCAAGTTCTTTAGATTTAAGGGAGCTAATAATAAGGTCTAGAGGAGTAGAATCTCTACCATACTTGATAGTTGTTTTAACATTACTATAGGAATCAGGTATGGCATTCATTAGAGCTATACTAGTGTAAGCATCTATTGTGGTGTCACCGATCTCTTAATGTCCTGTACTAGCTTCGAAACCTATCCACATTGTCATCAATATCTTTGCAAGATCAAGCTTAAATTTAAACAACTTTTCAAGAAGATACATCCTTGATGTCATAGAGGTTTTAGTATACAAAGTATTAAGTAATTTCCACATTTCAAAGAGATTAACCTGATCAACTTTCCTAATCAGAATTTGCCAAGTTTAACACAATAGTGGTCAGCCAACTCATTCATCTCATCCTTCTTATCCTGAAGCAGTTTCCTAGGTAAAGAACCCTCAACAACTTTGAAAACCTTTTTTCGAATAAGAATACACTTCATTTTTCGTTTCCAAATAGCAAAATCATTTTTACCATTAAAGGGAATCAAACCAACACGTTGAGCCATTTTCACAAGGACTTTAGCAAGAACACAAGAAGCAAGGCAAACACAAAGCACCTTACACACCTTAGAGCAGAAAAACATATTCATAGCAAAGAACGAGCACTTTCACACAAAGCTTTCACACAAAAGAGAGGACCTTAAATCCTTGACTTTCACGAGCCAAGTCAAGGCTATCCCACCGCAATCACTCCTACGGAGGGCTGGTCACTGAGCGTGTCTAAAGCTTGGTGGTCAAGTAAAAAGAGATCACAAGATCACGTAGAACAAGGACCAGCAGAAACAACACAAAAGAAAAACGAAAGATCCTAAGCCTTGCCGAGTATCTACAAAAAAAAGAGCCCAAGCCTATATGCACTGAAACAAAAGTAAACCAAGAGATCAAGCCAATTTACGAAGCGAACCCCCACTCGGGGGAGGATTCCACTTGCCTACCCCTATGCGATGGGTCCATCCTAGTCTCCCGAGCTTTGATACCACCGTAGGACGGGCTAGGCACGGATTCACTATTTACCAAGACCTCTTGTTCTTCATTAGGAGAGCTAAGTCAAAACTCTAACCACGCGACTGATTTTGTTGATTTATCAAGATTACAACCCGATAACTATTAACTATTACAACAACAATTAATATTCTAGCTAGGTTTCTTGAAGCTTCACCAAAATTCCCTAATCACCTCGCACACTAGACAAACTAGTCAATAACACCAAACAAGATCCTCTCGGATCTAAAGTGAAAGACAGATTTAAACCAAAGAACAAGAGAAAACAATAGATCAAGAGATGGCTCAAAAACCCCCCAATAACCAAAACTATTCAACAATAAACCATCCAAGGGAGCAAAGTCAAACCGACTAGAGATCAACCTCTCACCACATAAATCCCAAAACCGCACAACTCAACCACACATGATTTGGGAAACCTCGAACACACACTCACACATAAACTTTACACACTAAACCCTAGTTCTTCACAACACTAAGCAACCGGTTGCCTTCACCACCACTCACACTTGCTCATCACCGAAGAAACCATGAGAGACCACACAAGAATGACAAAAAAGGGAGCTAGAGAATTCAAGTTCTCAGAGATTAGAGAGAAAGAGAGAGAGTTCAATGATGAGAGACCCAAGAGTCTCTCCCCACAAAACTAACACACTCAACAATCCAACTAGGGCCCCATCATTGATCTAGGGGAGAGTACACATGGCAACATCCGAAGCAAGAGGTGAAAGAAAGGGTCAGCCCAATCACAATATTACATGGGCCAAATAAAGAATAAAGTGGAAAATAAAAAAGGTGGAGAGATGAAGAGAGAAAAAGCAAGAGAGAGTAAAATATGTGTGTAAAAAAATGTGTTGACTTTTACTAAAAGTGAAAAAATGACTCTATTACTATGGGACGGACTAAAGTGGCAAAATGACTCTATTACATAGAACGGAGGGAGTAAGATATAAGATTGAATAAAGAAAAGGTATGATTTTTATTAACAAGATTATTATATTTTCCTATTCGAGTAGGATTAATCTGTATAAATAAAATTAAAGGATTCGGTTTTTCTTCATCTCATTCTCGTCTCTAATTTTGATATTTTGGTAATAATGGAGAAAGATTTTTCAGCAGTTCTACCGTAAGAAATATGGAGAGATATCCTTGGACTAGTTTTTCCTGTGTAAGTTTTGTCCATGCTTTTTATTTCTCTTCTCTTCATTTCTCCTATTTTGATAAATATAGAATGATTTGGACTAGTGCAATAAATCATAACTTGGTTGTTTTACTCCTATATTATGATTGGGTTTGCGTACTATTGCATTTTAATTTTATAGTACTATTGCTATTTTGTAGTAAGAATGGAGGAAGATTTATTGACAATTCTACCGCAAGAAATATGGATTGACATCCTCAGAAGACTTCCAATTAAAAGCGTTACGAGGTGCAAGTTTGTTTGCAAATCATGGGGCGATCTGATAGAAGGGTATGACTTTTCCAGGTCGTATATTTCGAAACCATACCTGGCTTTCGGACACGTAGACATGGGATAAGCAGTCTACGACGATATGCGCGAGCCACTTTTCCGATTCCGCTTGGCTCAATCAGGCTTTACTCGCAATCTTAGTTGCGTTACGATTGATTCGGTTAATGGTTTGCTTTTAGTGTGGGATAAATGTCATTGTCATGTATCTGTTCTTTGCCTAGTCAATCCAATAACTCAGTGAATATATCAAGCTTTGTCATTTGCCCGAAGGAACGCGTATATTTGGATTTGGAGTTAGTAAATTAAATAGGCAATATAAGATTTTATTTGGCACTCAATTAAGGCCACGTCATATATACACCATTGGAAGAAAAGTGGGTTGGAGAAGCATTGCACAAGTAGTAGAACCATCCAGACATGAGTCTCCTGATGGTGATGCTAATGCTAAGTTTTTGAATGGAAATCTTCACTGGTTGGTATCCGGTTCCGACTTGATTTGTTGCTTTGATCTTGAAACCGAGCTTTTCACCACTTTTTCTCGTCCTCCTCGAGATCATCATGGTTATGGCGGTCTTGGAGATCGCAAATATGGGCTATGTATTTTGGAGGGTTTCCTATGTTTATGTGTTAGTTCAGATGATTTCCGTGTTGTTGTTTGGAGGATGAACAACTATGGAGATGCGAATTCTTGGGTAAAGGAGTATACCTTCGACCAACAATCATATCTTGGTGAAACTGCGCGGCCAAATATCCTAGATTATGTTTTGCTACTCAAAGTGTTGGAAAATGGTGACTTGTTGTTCACGGTGAGTACTGATGATCAACTATTTATCTACTCCCGAAACACAGAAACTGTTGAGCCTTATGGTTTTCTTCCACGAATGAGTCTTTGGTATTCTTCCAATATCACCATTTATACCCCAACCTTTCTTTCTCTCAAAAGCATGGGTATTGACAATGTTGGGTCATCAAGTTTTTTATAGACAAAACAAATTCATTGCACTTTAATAGATTTTTGTACTAGTTTTTTTGTTTAAACGGGTTCTTCTACATTTTAATTTTTGTACTATTTCATTAGATCTTTATTAGAATGACTAATATTTCCGTTATCATTTGATATTTATCCAATTTCCACGTCATATCATATTTTTTTCAATTTGATAGTATAAATATGATGAGTCTAGGAGCACGAGAGAGAAGACCTACACGTAAGGAATATCATGCATCCTTATTGTATATAATTTTATGAAAAGGGAAACAGTATTATTATATAGAATGGAAAAATTACTAAATTTAGTAAATTCTTATTATTACAATGGCCAAAAATTTGAAACATAAATGTGATCTCAAGGCCTGAAAATTTAATCCCGGTTTCGTATTCTACCCATAAATTCCACACCCGGACGGTTTTATACCCTAAACCTCAAATTATGGGTTCGGGTTAGGATTTTTCGGGTTTAGGTGCACCAAACGCGGTATTAGGGCAATTCGATTAAACCCGATTAATTATTTAGGTTTAGATTTTCTATTTAAAGAGATTTTTAGGTCATAAATTATTAAAATACTCCAACTTGGAGAGGTATTATCCAGCAACATGGCAAATCTTGTACACACAATTAAGGAGTAAACTAATTTAGTCGTAATAAAATATTTTCTTTTTAACGAATAGTTGATTTCTTTCCTTTTTGAAGTTGGAATCGGATCCTTTACATAATTTCAAAGCAGGTTGGGAAATATCAAATAAGATACATAAGATTGAATAAAGAAAAGGTAAGATTTTTATCAACAAGATTATTATATTTTCTTATTCAGAATAGGATTAATCCGTATAAATTAAAGGATTCGGTTTTTCTTCATCTCTAGTTTGATATTTTGGTAATAATGGAGAAAGATTTTTCAACGATTCTACTCCAAGAAATATGGAGAGATATCCTTGGAAGACTTCCGATTAGATGCTTTATGAGGTGCAAGTTTGTTTGCAAATCATGGTGCTATCTTATCGAAGGCGGTGATATTGAGTCGTCTACTCCGAAATCATTGCTGGCTTTCGGAAATCGAGACACCGGGTGTGCAATCTGCGACGAGGCTGGCAAGCCACTTTTCCAATTCGGCTCGCCACATTACAATAATAGTCGCGTTTTGGTTGACTCGGTCAATGGTTTGCTTTTGGTGTGGGACCGTGGCCATAAACATCACCTTAGTCTTTTGATATGCAATCCAATGACTTCTGAATATGTCGAGCTTCCTCTTTTGCCCGTAGGCAATAGTTATATATAGGCCAGTGAAATTGGGTACCCGCGGATACCCGATCCGAAATTTTCGGGTACCCGATCCCGAAATTCCCAAAATCCAATGCCCGATATCCGATTCGAATTTGATTTCGGGTATCCAGTCCCGAAAAATTGGGTATCCAGTCCCAATTGTAATTTTGATATTAGCTACAAAGTTTTAGAATTTATTTAATATTATTTAATTCAAATTCAAAGTTGAAGTACTAGTATTCAAGTAAAAATAACTACAAACTTTTAGAAATACAAAATTTTTATAGTAGCTCGAATTTAAGAAAAAATAACTACAAATTTATAGGAATACAAAATTCTTGTAATAGTTCGAATTTAAAAGAAAATAACTACAAACTTTGAAAATTACAAAAATCATTTATACATATTAACATCTTTTATCCATCCACAATAAGTCAATGACCATCAAAATTCATAAGTTCAAACATTCATCCTTTGTAAATTCACAATTTAATAATTCATAAGAATCAAGATCTAACAATAATATCATCAAAAATTCAAAATATCACAAGCCAACGAAATTAAAATATAATTAAAAAATTAAATTACATATCTTATACACTAACTTTTAAATATTAATTAAATTGTAGTTAAGAAATTAAATTACATTTAATTATAATAAAAAGTAATTTATTAATTTTAGAAAATAAATCGGATAATTCGGGTATACCCGATCGGATATCGGGTAACCCGATACCCGATAATCCAATATTCTCACTACCCGATCCCGATCCGATATCCGAAAAATCGGATTTCGGGTATCCAATTATCCGACTTTTTCGGGTTTGGATACCGGGTACACAATACGCGATATCCATTTTGACAGGCCTAGTTATATATTTGGATTTGGAGTGAGCAAATTAAGCGGTCAATATAAGATTTTATCAGGTGATGAATGGAGGCCACGTCATGTATACATTCTAGAAAGAGGAGGGTTGTGGAGAATCATTGCAGCAAAAGAAACAACAGCTCGATTGTCACCGCCAACTCATATGCCTGGTACATTTTTGAACGGAAATCTTCACTGGTTGGCATCCGACTCTGAGCTGAATCACATGGTTTGTTGCTTTGATCTTGAAACTGAGCTCTCTACCAAGTTTTCTCTTCCTCCTAATGATTATGGATATGATGGATTCTTGGGGCTATGTGTTTTGGATGGTTCGCTATGTTTATGTGACAGTTCCGAGGATTTGCATGTTTTTATTTGGACGATGAACAACTATGGGGATGTGAGCTCTTGGGTAAAAGAATATACTTTCGATCAACTACCACATATAAGAGAAGTTGGTCGACCAGATTACCCTAAAATGGTTTTGCCACTCAAAATTTTGGCAAATGGGGACTTATTGTTCACAATACATTATAGTAATCGACTAATTATCTACTTAAAAAACACAAG
This sequence comes from Salvia hispanica, assembly GCF_023119035.1. NCBI lineage: Eukaryota > Viridiplantae > Streptophyta > Magnoliopsida > Lamiales > Lamiaceae > Salvia > Salvia hispanica. Next base: position 45,071,308 of record NC_062970.1, on the reverse strand, counting down.
AGCTCTTGTGCCACATGGTTTTCTTCAACGATCTATTTATTTTTATTACTATTCCAACATTACTAACTATACCCTGAGTTTTCTTTCCCCCAAAAGCATGGGGATTCAAGATGTTCGGTCATTAAGTTTTCGTGAGATATAACATATTCATAGGTTTTGTACTTTAGTAGATTTTTAAACTATATTTTCTTTGAATTGTTATTATATGTTTATATTTTTTAATTCATTTGTACTTTATTAATTGAATGGTTAAACCAATTTCCACGTGATATCCTAACCATGAAATGTGTGTGGCCCATATTTTTTGGCCCATTGGAATATATTCTCTTAAGCCGGCCCAATTCAATCAATTTTAGGTGGCTAAGTCAAATCTTACTAGCAAACTCTCTATTATCAACAAACATGGGATTGTATTCATAGCCTCAAATTCATTTAATATACTAAAGTATAGTTAAATTTTTAAAGGAATAATTCTCATAACTACTAATCTGCTATCTTCATAGCTAGTGGTAGAATCGGTAAAATTTATTTTAATAGCTAGAGACTATATATATTAAAAAATTCATGTTAATTTTGAGATAATAATTTAAGATAAACAAGGCATAGATCGCCTAATAAATCTAACAAAACAATCATAACGCATATATGAACCTTGAATTTATTCTATTTTCACTGTTTGCATCTCCACTTTATTTCATTTCTATCCACACAAATGAAACTACACGCTGATTAAATTTAATAAAATCAACTCAATGTAAAAAAAATTATATTTATAATCTCTAACATTTGTTTTGGATTTTAGTATTTAATTTAGAATAAATCTTTTGTAGTTGAATTACTAAAAATTTTTTATAAGATCCTTCTAGATCTAGAATTCCTACTTAAAAAAAAAAATTAGATGATAAATTTTCATATAAATACATCAGTTATTTTCATTTTATTTTTCAAGTCAATATTCGTTCTCCCTTTTACAGAAATTTAATTCTCGAATATCTTCATCTTCAATTAGCCTGGTGCTATCTTCTGCTAGAAAGGAAATTCTTATTGTAATTTGACATAAGAGTAGTGATTTTGAGACATAATGTCTCTAAGCCATAATACCCCTATGTCATCTTTTCATAATCTTATTTAAATATGTACTAATATACCATTATTTAAGATAAAAAGAAAATAACTATTTATTAAGGAAGGAAAGCTAATCAAATTAACTATCTATAACTAATTAATACATGGTAAGTAATATCAATTAAGAATCACATTTTTTTAGTCAAAATTTTAACCAATTCTCAACTTTTTCGCTACTTGATGAGTATATATATATATAATTAATTTATTATTAAATAATTCTTAAAATTCTAAACAACTAAATTTAATTTATAAAATAAAAAGTAAATTATAATTATAATAGTCATTGTCATCTAATTATTTTATTATCAAATAGCTATAAAATTTGTAAGTTATAAAAAATACTTGATGTCTAATACTCCCCCCGTCCCGCTTTAGCAGTCTCATTGACTTTTCTGTCATCTTTTTGTAAAAATGATAAAAAAATAGTTAAAGTGGAGAAATTTTAAAGTAAGAGAGACAATAATGTAGATAAGACTCTTCTCTATATTATTCTCTCTCTTAATTTATAATTTCTTCTCTTTAACTATTTTTTATCATTTTTACAAAAAGAGTCAGTATGATTATTATATACTATGTATCAAATTTTAATTTATTGCATAATATAGTAAATAATCTTATAACTCTAATAATTTATAAAAAAAAAGAGAAAATAGCAAAATGACTCTATTACTATGGAACCAAGGGAGTACTAAATATATAAATATTGTAACTGAAATCATAAATAAAATGGAACAAAAATTTGACCACTACAACTGTCAGTTTCACTATTTTTAAACAATGCCGCCGCCCGCCGTCCTCGTTGCTCGAGTTTGTGCAGTTTTCTTCTCAACATGGTACCACCGCCGCCCCCTTCTCTCTTTTCCTCTAAATAGATTTGGCTAATTTGTTCCTATTTTCATGACGGTCGCCTAGATAACGTAGTAATTAGCTCATGACTGCGTAGTTGATTAAAGCATACATTTTCATAAATTGAACCACCAGTCCAAGCTTTAGTTAAGGTAACCCATAAATTAAATTCTCTTGTTGTTTTATCAATTTTTTAAATGTATTTTTTTAATATTTTTAATAATGGTAGTACCCAAATTAAAATTGTTTTATTTGAGAATGAACTTCATATATTCTACAGTTTTCTTAATTTTAATTGTACTTCTATATATATTTATTAGATGATTTTTGAATCACGTTAATATTACTCTCTTTGTCCCATAAAGTAGACACTTTGGGATGATAAATGATAAAAATTGGTAAAATACGAGAGTAACCAGAGAGAGAAAGCACGGGACTATTGGTATAGATGTATGGAACATTAAAATATGTATATTTAAATTTATCTTCCAATAATTATTTTGAAAAAATCAATTGCAAAGAGATTTTGAAAAGTATATAAATAATTTGAGTGAATATAATTTAAAAAGGTTAAAATTAAAGTTCAAATAATAAAAATAGTAGTAGTAGTAGTAGTATAGAGTTAGTTGTTGTGGGTCATATTTGAGCGAACTTCATGAACCAAATATTACTACAAATTAATCTCGCTACAATCTGTAAATCAATCAAGATAAACCACAAACCATGATCTATGGGTGAAGCCCAAATGCAAAATTATACTACAACCACAACCAAGATTACTGAGTTTTCCCAAGAAGAGCTACCAGGGTTTTTATTTATAAAATTGAGTCCTTAAGCATGAAGATCCCATTGATTGATTTGAGCAACCTAGGAAAAGATTCTCCACAGGAATCAACCAAAATCAAAATCTTGAGAAGCCCTTCAAGAATATGGGGTGTTTTGAAGCTACACTCAACAGTATTCCTCCTTGGCTGAGCAATCAGTTAGTGATGGGATTCGGTAAATACTGATCTCCCTTTAGCCACCAAACAACTTAACAAAATTTCTAAAGTTTTTCATGGATATGGTAGCTGCAAAACGAACCGGTCCACTTCATGGAAAGCATTGGCATTGATGAAGCCTCCTCATCTCATCGAAGTCGACACCTTCACAACCTCATGTGGCCTGATCAAGGCAATCCCACTTTCAGGTTTAATCCCTTTTTTGCTTGACTTATTAATGTTACCATCTTGATAACCATTTTTAATACATGCGGATCTACTAAAAAGGTTAATGTTGCTAACTTTTGATGAATTGACTATGGAGATTCATATAATAGTTTCTCTTATGATACTTATTTAATAAAGGTTCTACATAGTTTCTTTTTTACATTAATTTTTGTTGAATATTGTTTTTGTTTGTTTGCAAACATCAATTGCGGTGCATTGTATTTTAAGTTTTCATCTAACATTAAATTTTGACTAAAAAAATTATGCATTAAGACAGATTATTTCCTTCTTGATTGTACTATTATAATGAAAGATTTTCAATTATATTGTGAGAAACTGTCTCGAACCGGACAAGCCAGGAGGCGGATGGTGGTGGAGAGTCTTGACTGAAAAATATATAGACGAACACATCAACTCCACTAGATTACCTCTCGCTTCTGCCGCGGGGATGAAGCTCGATACTCTATCGGTTTGTTTTCAGTTCCGAAAGAAGGCGGTGTGATTAAGACTTCGGAAGAGTTGGTGAATGAAGATCACCCTTTGCTCTACAAGCCTTTTGATTACTATAAGTTCCTTGAATTTTCCTACACAGATGCTGGTAGGGCTTCGCCGGATCCTCTCATGGAATATTGTGGAGCCTAAATCCCGTGATTATCAGCTTATATGTCTGCTTGTTTATGTGTTAAATTTCTTGTTAATTTATTGCTACAATAATAGAAGCTTCTGATGCTTCAAATAAATGTGATAGATAAGCTCATTTCCGGGTTTTCTTTGTTGGTTCTTTCCCGGATCGCAAAAGAAGAGACGAACCGCATGTTAGATAGATTGTATACATTTGGAGTAGGTTTTTATCCAATTCCTAGATTTAGGCTGCTTGAATCCATCAATTGCTAGTTCAAGCATGGGATTTCCATCAATTGCTAGTTCAAGCATGTATCAAGTAGAGGTATGCTTTGAGGTTTGTGGTTCCCTTGAAGATCTAGCCATGGATGCATATTAGTTATGTTGTAAGTGTCTTAGCTTACTTTATCAATGACTATGTATCTCAATTTCCACCCTATCCAATGTTATTTCCTTCTTTGTTTATCTTAGTTTCCTTATTTCTTGTTGGGTTGCCTTTATTGATACAATAGAAAATCTACTTCACAAAAATATTAGATCAATCACCTAGAAATTGGGTAAATCCTTGGGAAATGGATCATAAAATACATGGATCCACATCAGACTCTCCTTCACCAAACACAGCCATACCGACATTGTCTAGCAATCCACCACTCTCCTTGAAGCTCACGGATTCCAACTTTCTCATATGGCAGCAGCCTAGAGTCGTATATCACTGGAGAAGGAATGCTGATGCAGAGCACAGAGGCCAGCAGATCTTCCACTGTACCATTGTCGCCAGAAATGTTAGCTTGGCGCAGACAAGATCAGCGTCTAGCGGCCATTTAGAACTTGGGCCATTTAGTACGAAGTACCGGACAACAACCACCGGACCAAGCATGCGAATAATGAGCTTTTATGTATAAATACATTACCAACTCAAATTTTGGGTATCCCTTGTTCCCATGTTGCTCCGCCACTATGCCCAAGTAACATTAACAAATGCACAGCAAGTTTAACATCATCTCCCACCATCAAGCTATCCATAACAGTAAGACAAATGCCCCAAATTCACCAAATTCATGAAGTAAAAAGGAAGGAAGCATATAGACTTTAATGACTAAATCAATTGGAAAACTTATCTCATAAGCATAATTTAGGCACCCCATTGACACGAGGAGCCCCACAACCCCAATATGTCACCGATTCAATGATTTCAAGACCTTTACAAATCTACAAGTTATAAACATCAAACTTTTAAATCAAAGATTTAATCTTTAGAAATAAAACGAAAGGAGGGACATGATAAAATTTGGGGCATACCATACCTGTCGAAGATGGCGAGGAGGAGGGGACGCCGCCGGAGGGAGGAAGGGGAGAGCTCTTTTCTCTTCTTGTTAGTCACGATGGAATGAGGGGGAGAGGAGAAGCTTCTAGGTTCTAGTAGTGGGTTCGTAAATTGGGATAATGAATTTAATGGTTTGGGCTAGCATTTTATTTTGTTTGGACTAAGGAGTGGAGTAAATAATTTGAGGCCAACTCAAATTTAAATATTTGAGGCTGGAGTAAATATATCAAGGAGGCCCAATTCCGAAATTAAATGCTTTGGATTTAAAATAAAATAGTTGAATAAGCTAAAATTGCCCAATTTTTTTTTATAGTTTTGCGAGGATAATTTTCAAAGTAAAGTAGGGAGTTCCGATTTTGTCGAAGCCGAGAATAGTGGAAGAAGGAGCATTAAATAATGTATGAGTTTTAGAAATTCCTTAAAGATAAGTGAAATAAGAAAAGAGAATTAATTAGGATGCATGCATTCCTATTAAAGTCTAAGAAATTCTTGAAGTCTGATTAGTAATTTATACTCCTATATTGTTTTGTCTTGGAAAAGGTTATCTCCGCAAGTTAAGGTCGGAACGAGAAAATCAAGTTAAGGAAATTAAACGAACAAGGTGAACTTTTCTATCCTACATACTAATGTGGATAAAGTGGCAAAATATTTTGAGATGATATTTAGTTATGCAAATGATGTTGTCTTGCCATAAATGATTTGTTTTATGTGTATGAAGCCTATCTCTTTGGTTGGAACTAAGGAATCGAATTCGGGTCCGTGGGAGGGTGGTGTCCCTACTCGGATTAGTGTACACAGGTCACCGTTAGAAGGTGGCCACCTTCCACGGCACAAAGATGATATAGTGGAGGCCGTTGGGAGGTGACCACCTCCCCGGCTGGAGAAAGATGTAGGTGACCATGGGAGATCACCATCTCCATGGCACTTGGTGTTCAGATATGGCAGAAGTACTGAAAGAACTTAGACTGATCAATCAAACTTTAGCTTACAAAGAATTTAGTAAGCTCGGGCCTTTTAAGAGAAAACTCTCGAGTGTTACTGTGATGACATGACAATATTTTCATTTTACGTATGTATATTTCGGCAATGTGTTCGCTGAGTATATTTTTATACTCAGTCATGCATATATTTTTAAATGTGCAGGTTGAGTAGTGACCGGTGGAGAATGCTGAGCAGAATTATGATTTTCTTTTATTTTAAGTAGAGGCTCTCGGATGTGCATGTCCCCATACATGTAACCGCATTAAATTCTGTTGCGTACTGATGTCTTGGACAACGTCGCCTATTCTTGTGGACTCTGATAAATCTCTATTGATAAGTAAGGTTTTTCATTCAAAGTCCTGGTGACCAAGAGTTATTTAGTAGTATTTGTTTTCCTTTGATTTCTAAGTGAAGAATTGAAAATTTTTTATCCTCTTTCTATTCCCGTCTTCTTATTTCCCACCCCAAGTCACGGTTTCCCGACTTTACTATCCTTAGCAAAGTGCGGTCGTGACAAGAATAATGTGAAAGAAGCAATGGTTTTCCCTTGATAACTAGAGAAGTCAACTATTCTCTGGATATCTCCACAACCACAAGTATTGTAAGAATGAATGGAATTTATTATATGTGCTAGATTAGGAGCGGCTTTCTTAATCAACATTATTGGCATTTATTCAAGTTTGGCCAAGATTTTCTACAAGTATCATGCCATAAATGACGATGTTGGAAGAATATAATGAAATAAAAATGAAATATATATAATGCCACTGTTACGACAATGAATATTACAAGAATCTATGTAAGTATAAGAACCTATATATATATATGTTTTCCTAATAAAACCTTAATGACTGAACATTGTGAATCCCCATACTTCTGAGCGAGAGAAAGCTTGGGATATAAATGACGATGTTGGAAGAATAAAAGGGAAATCGGCGAAGAAGACCACATCTCACAATATGCCCAGTGTTCTTTGAGTAGGTGAATAGTTTACTATCCATATTCAATGCAAACAACAAGTCACCATTTGCAAAAACTTTGAGTGGTAAAAGAACTTCACAAATATCTAGTTGGATCGTAAATGTCTTTACCCAAGAATTCGCATCCCCGTAGTTATTCATACTCCATACAACAACAGTATGACATAATAAAATATCGCATAAACATAGCCGACCCTCCAAAACACATAATCGATATTCGCCATTCATATATAAACAATATCTAAGATGGTCACCATAATTACGAGGAGGAAGAGAAAAACTGGTAAAGAGTTCAGTTTCAAAATCGAAACAACAAATCAAGGGATTCCCCTCCGGATCAGATGTCAACCAGTGAAGATTTCCATTCAGAAATATAGCATTTTCTCGAGGCAGTCTAGGGGTGCCTATTGCCGCTCCAATGCTTCGCCATGACCCTCCTCCTCTTCCTAGAGTGTATACATGACACGACGCACAGTAATCGCAACATAAAATCTTGTACTGCCCACTTAATTTGCTAACTCCAAATCCGAATATGCAACAACGTGTTGGCGGACGAGGGAGCTCGATATATTCACTTGTAATTGGATTGCATACGCAAATAATTTCGTTCAATTTTTCCCATCCATCCCACACCAAAATCAAACCATTAATCGAACCAACTACTGCACGATCACAAGCAGTAGTTGAATCTTGTTTGCGAGGAGAAGGAAAGCCGAACTGGCAAAGTGGCTTGCATTCCTTGTCGCATACCGCGTACCCCACGGCTCGATGCACAAAAGCGAAGCCGGGTTTTGGAGTATACGAAGTTGCAAAGTCACCCCCTTTTATCAGATTGCGCCATGATTTACAAACATGCGTGCATGTTATAATGCTACTAATCGGGAGTTTTCTCAAGATCTCTATCGTCATCTCTTGCGGAAGATTTGTCAAGAAATCTTTCTTCTGCATCAATCTTTTACTTCTTCTGAGAACAATAGGGGTGCTTTTATTCCTCATTCGAGGCTTAGTGATCTTCATCGCTAACAAGAAATTAAATAAGAAAAAACTATTTTTCTAATTCTATTTATAACAAACCAATTAGCCCTATTTCGAATGGGAAACGGTGTAGGAATATTTGATTGTTCTTACCAATCTATATCTAAAGAAATTTGCATATTTATATAATGAATCTATTTAAGATTCGGTCGAAATCCAAATAATTGCTTGATTCGGCATGGGTAGGCTATGATGAAATGCATGAGTTGGGCTTTCATATGAACAAATTATTTAGCCCAATTTCACTTCAGTCTCAATCGCACAATTACTCCATAGTTCGAGAATAGGAATCTCGTTTTTTTCTAGCACAGATTTTAAGAAATATTTAGAAAAGTGAATAGAAGAAAGTTAGTAGAATACGTGTTCCACTTGTGTATATTAGTTTTAAATAAGTATATGAATGGGATGAGTAACTGGAATATGGGGTTTTTTTACTGTTTATAGAAGTAATTATGAACTGGGATTTCTATTCATGGACGAACCAAAATAGAAAAACAGGGAGTACTAGTTACACATCCATCCGATCGTGGCCTATTTTATTTTCTTCACATTATTTTTTTATGAAATGAGAAACAATAGCATTACAAATGTTATTTTTATGTAGTTTAAAAATAACAAATGTAACAAAACGTAAAATTAAATAAGTTTCAAAATCAACCAATGTCAATTTTTGGACCTCTACTATGAATAGTGCAACATTTTTGGCGATATGAAATGACGGTGTTGGAGTAAAGAAATATAGATTTATTTATATTTAGTGTAATAACATGTCACCATTTGCCAAAATTCTGAGGGGTGATGCGTAAACTAGAGCTCGATGTTTATATATTTTATAAGCACAATAATTTAACTATTAAAATCTTATAACGATTTATTTTGATGTTGAGTTTTTTCCAATATAATACTTATATTATCAAATTTCAAAAGCATCATACGATGAAACAATAGTAAACGTAAAATTAATCATTTAGTAAATAACGATCTAATAAAATGAAAAATTAAAATATATAAGGTTCAGAACAAAATATAGTACCAAAAAATATAAATATCTATACACGTTGCTTAATAAAAACTTAATGATTGAACATTAGGAATCCCCATAGCTCTGAGCGAGATAAAGCTTGGGATATAAGTGATGATGTTGGAAAAATAAGATTTATTGTATCTGCAAAGGCGAGCATTTTTCACATAATGCTCGGTGTTTTTGGAGTAGATAAATAGTTCATCATTTAGAGACTTGGAAAACAACAAGTCACCATTTGCAAAAACTTTGAGCGGGGAAACAATTCCATACATATGTCTGACCGAATATGCCTTAACCCAAGAATTTGCATCCCCGTAGGTGTTCATCTGCCAGATAACAACATGACCACGTAACATATCGCATAAACATAACCGACCATCCAAGACACATAGCCGATACTCGCCATTTAAATATACCCGGTATCCATCATCATAATTAGTAATGTGATCACGAGGAGGAAGAAAAACGCTGGTAAACAATTCGGTTTCAAGATCAAAGCAACAAACCAAGGGAATTCTATTATCCTTAGAATCAATTATCAACCAGTGAAGATTTCCATTGAAAAATACTGCATTTTCCCAGGGCAGTCGAGGGTGGCATGTTGCCCCAACAATGCTTCTCCAACACCCTCCTTCTCTTCCTAGAGTGTATACATGATCGCCACATAAAATCTTGTATTGTCGACTTAATTTGCTCACGCCAAATCCAAATACGCGGCTAACCTTAGACAGACGAGGGAGCTTGATATATTCACTTGTAATTGGATTGCATACGCAAAGCCTAGCGTCAATTACATTCCACACCAAAATCAAACCATTAGCTGAACCAACTACGACACAAAGGCGACTAGTAGTTGAATCTTTTTTGAGAGGAGGAAAGCCGAAGTGGCAAAGTGGCTTGTAGGCCTCATCGCAGACTGCAAACCCTATGTCTGGATGAACGAAAGCCAGGCCTGGTTGCGGAGTGTACCACATCTCAAAGTCGCCACCTTTTATCAAATTGCGCCATGATTTGCAAACACAATTGCACCTCATAATGCATCTAACCGGAAGTCTTCTAAGGATCTCTCTCGTCACCTCTTGCGTTAGATTTGTCAACAAATCTTGCTTATGCAGCAATTTTTTACTCCTCCTTCTGAGGGCAGTTGTGGTGATCTTCATCCATACATAACTGCAGTAGGGAAGCTGTGTAAGAACATTTGTTTCCTCTTACCAATCTACATTTATCAGACTAAAATACTAAGTGCATTATTATCCGAGCTACATTATTACGCTAAAAATCTGCATTATTGGATGACACGTGACATTAATCTAACTGTTAGATCACAAGAGCCAAAGAACGACAAGTGTTTTGTGTTTTACAAATATTTAGTGTAACAACATGAATACATCCCCAATCTATATCTATAACAAAAAATTGAAATCAAATTTAATCATTTATCTAGTGAATCAACACATAACATAACAACCAGTCAATTTAACAACAAGACATAAATGAAGAACCAAAAAAAACTATGTTAACAAAAAAAAAACAAATAGAAAATTGCTCGAAATTCATCAGCACCTACCTAATTAATTTTCGAAATCGGCAAAAGAATTGCTCGAATTCAGCAAACTCATCACTCATGATGACCTAATTAAGATTCGGTAGAGAGAAGAATAAGTTGGGCTATTCATATGAAACATTAGACTATTGTATTTATAATCCGAAATTAGTTGGGCTTTCATATGAAAAAGTTTATTAGCCCCTTTTTAGTTAACATGTTTGTTGGGTTACTCATGCCACTAACGGGCTTATCCAAAGTAGATAATACTATTAAACTACTATGCAGTTGAATGACATATATTGGAAATAAAAAGCGGTGTTTGTGGAATGAATAAATATAAATAGTTTAATAAAAAAGTAGAGTTTTTGAAAGTGACAATATATAATTGTAAATTAATTATGCGTTTATTGATTAATACTCCATTCGTCCATAAAAAATAGTCTCATTTTGTTATTTTGGAATGTCTAAAAAAATAGTGTCATTTCTCAAAATGAAAAGTTTCTATTATAATTTATTCACTTTTAATTTTTTGTAATCTCTCTTATATACTTTATTTACTTTTCGTCATTTTCTTTTACTTTATTAAATAAAACTCGTGTTGTCCGAGACTATTTTTTGGAATAAGGGAGTAGTAAACTATTTATGCGCTGAATTAGAATGCAAAATAAATTACGCACGAACAGGTCAATCACACATAAAAACGTTACAATTAACACTTTGAGGGGATCGAACTATGACTACTTTTTCGATATATTCAACGACCACGTAGGCTGTGTTACGTATTCACTCTAGGAATACCATGTTTGATTGTTATGACTAATTACCATATGCTATTCCATCTAAGAGTTAAGTTAGTGAGATAATTTTAATTGGAGAGAATAGTTATGACTAATTATCGGATGATTATGCATCTAAGACAAAAATGTGAGATTCAATATTCTCGTGAACTAAACACAAATATTAAGATATAATCTTGCAAACTGAACAGCCTCTTAGAATTGTAGAATCATAGCTAGTTGGACACTAAGCCAATATTTCTTAGTAGCAATGATCCTAAATATGCATAGAAAATATTAATCGGATGTAGGGTAAAAAGATTAATCTTTCATCTTAAACACCAATAACGCATATCCATAACTAATAGATGATTATGTCCACAATTAGCAGACCTAAATACTACCTACATCCACGAAAAAAAATATCTTCATTTCGGTTCATTCACCTAAATTTATCTCTATCTATAGAATGTAAATTTCTCTTTTAATGAGATCTGTCTTATTTTTCTACTAATAATATTTTGACTATTTTTAATTCAATTTTACATTAAAACATGAATCGTCCCCTGTCAAAATTATTCGCGAACAAAAGTAGTACTCTATCCAGTCAAGAAAAGATGACCCATTTTACCATTTTGAGATGTCCGATTTAAGATCTCATTTACTTAAATACAATAGTAGTACATTTTAGGTCAGTGGGTCCACCATTCAACTGAATCATTATACTCATATTAAAAAATCAATACTCCCTCCGTCCTAGTCTAACTGAGACATTTCTATTTCGCACATGAATTTAGCTAGGTAGCGGCGTTTATTGAATTAAATTGTAAATAGTAGAGTCAAAGAGAGACTAAATTAGAAAGAGAAATTAAGAATAATGTATAAGAGGAATAAAGTAGGGTACAAAATAGGAATCTATGCATGTAGCTTAATTAAAACTTAATGACTGAACATTGCTAATCCCCATAGCTGTGTGAACGAGAGAAAGCTTGGGATATAGGTGATGATGTTGGAAAAATAAGATTCAGCTCGGCAAAGATGAGCTTTTCTCATAAGATGTTTGTTGTTTTGGGAGTAGATATAGTCGATTATTTCTACGCTCTATAAATAACAAGTCACCATTTGCAAAAATTTGAGCGGTAAAATAGCGTCATCAATATGACTGACGGTATATGCCTTTACCCAAGAATTTGCATCCCCGTAGTTGTTCTTCCGCCAGATTACAACACCACCGAAAAATATCACATAAACATAGTTGACCCTCCAAAACACATAGCCGATATTTGCCATTTATGTATAGCCTGACTCTATCATCATAATTAATGTGATCACAAGGAGGGACATAAAAGCTAGTAAAGAGCTCAGTTTCAATATCCAAGCAACAAACCAAGGCACTCCCCTTCGGATTACATGTCAACCAGTGAAGATTTCCATTAAAAAATGCAGCATTTTCCCAAGGCAGACTAGGGCAGCCTATTGTTGTTCCAATGCTTCTCCACGACCCTACTCCTCTTCCTAGAGTGTGTATACATGACCTGACCCATATTTATGGCTACACAAAATCTTGTATTGCCCACTTAATTTGCTCACGCCAAATCCAAATGCAGCTACGTATAGGCAGACGAGGGAGCTCGATATATTCACTTGTGATTGGATTGCGTACGTAAAGACTAACAACACTTCCATGCCGCACCAAAATCAAACCATTAGCTGAACCAACTACTGTACGAGATAAATCTTGATTGTGAGGGGGACGAAAGTCGAACTGGCAAAGTGGCTTGCAGCCTTCATCGCAAACTACATACCCCGTGTCTCGATGTGCGAAAGCAAAGTCACCCCCTTCTATCAGACTGCCGCCATGATTTACAAACACACTTGCACTTCATAATGCGTCTAACCGGAAGTCTTCCCAAGATCTTTCTAATAATATCTTGTGGTAGATGTGTCAACAAGCATTCCTTATGCAGCAATATTCTTTTACTTCTTCTGAGGGCAGTAGGGGCACTTTTATTCATCATCCTATACTAATTAGGTTTAGTAGTCTTCATCAATATATATCTATAAAAAAAAACACCTTTTCCTAAAGAAATTTAATTATTTATCTAATGAATCAACACATAACATAAACAACCAGTCAATTAAGTAAGGGAATTCACCACAAATAAACAAATTTAACAATAAGACAACCGTTAGTTGATAAGACGATCCTCACAACATAAATGAATAACTGTTAGTAATCAATATATATACAAAAGACAAAGAACTATTAGTAATAAATATACGAAAGACAAATAAATTGAAATAGTAGTAGAATTGTTCGAAATTCATCAACACCTACCTAATCATTAATTGCTCGAATTCAGCTAACTCAGCTATCACTCTGTCGAAATCGAAATAATTGTTTGATTCGGTAGAGAGTGAAGAATGAGTTCCGCATTTTATATGAAAAAATTAGGGTATTTAAATATATATAAATGAAAAGATAATGAGGGTGCACTTGATTCCACAATTATAGTGTGATTAGTTGAATTAATTTTGATATAGATTATATTTATCTTTTCAAAGTTAAAAATTAAATTTTATTAGAATTTTAACCTCAAAATCATAACCCAATAAGCTAATCCCTAATTTTCGAAAATCATGGAAAATATAGATTAGATTGTTCCAATTATAAACATATATGCAAATCATAAAAAGATAAATGTAAAAAAAACTAAAAACACATGAGAATCTATAAAAACAGAAAAACAACAGTATACAAATCACCCAATAATTACGTATATATATGCACTAAAAGATCATGATGGTGTTAGGTGCAAGTATGTTTGCAAATTATAAAGGCAAAGATAATTATGTAAATAAACAAAAAACACATAAAAATCTATTAAAACAAAAAATTTATATACCAATCATCCAAATTACAACAAACTATTCATATGTCTAATAAATTTAAAGACTGAACATTATGAAACCCCATGGATGCGAGCGAAATCAAGCTTGGGGTATAAAGATTAATGTTGGAAGAATAATTTTGGTCAGAACCAACAAAAGAAGCAAGTTTCGCTAATTTTTTTGTGTTTTTGGAGTAGATATATAGGCGATCATTACATGGGGCCACAGAACACCGATCTGACACAGCAAATAACAAGTAACCATTCGCGAGAACTTGGAGCACGTACAAATATGGAAACACTTTAGGTAAGATGAACCTGTATTCCTTCGCCCAAGAATTGGCATCCCCATAGTTATCCATCTTCCAAATAATAACACGTCGCCAATATAAAATATCGCATAAATATAGCCTATCCTGAAAAATATATAGCCGATTGTTGCCATAGACATTGCCACTATAATTGCGGGGAACTGGAAAACTAGTAAAGAGCTCAGTTTCCAAATCAAAGCAACAAACCAAGAATTTTTTTTCCGAATCAGATGCCAACCAGTGAAGACTTCCATTAAAAAATACAGTACAATCATGACCCAGTCTACATTTGCCTGGTGAGGCTGATGCGACGCTTCTCCACAACCCTGTGCCCTGTCCTGGAGTGTATACATAACATGAACTATCACCATCACTACATAAAATCTTAAACTGCCGACTTATTTTGCTCACTCCAAATCCATAATACTGAATACTTCCATTCGTGGACAGAGGAGGGAGCTCGACACACTCACGAGTCATTGGATTGCATATAAATAGAACTTCAGCCCATGGATTCCACGCCGAAAGCAAGCCATTATCTGAAACGGTTGCCACGCGACAGTCAGCGGTAGATGATTGATTTTGAGAAGGCGAACCGAATCGGAAAAGTGGCTTGAAGCCCAAATCGCGGACCGTGTAGCCCATGTCCATGTCGCGGTGAACGAAAGCCAGGCCTGGTTTCGGAGTATACGACTTCGCAAACTTATCCCCCTCTATCAGAATGCGCCATGATTTACAAACACACTTGAACGTCATTATACTCGTAATCGGGAATTTTCCCAAAATTTTTATTGCAATATCTTCCGGTAGATTTGCAAACAGATCTTCCTTCGATGTTACAAAAATATAATTAATGATCTTCATTGGATGAAGGAAAAAAAATATGAGATTGGAGACGATTAGCAGGTGAAGAAAGAGCTATATAAATATTCTTAATAATCCTATTCTGAAAGGGAACCGATATAAATCATGTTAAATTTATCTTTCTCGATTACAACAATTTACTCGATTTAATTGCGTGAAAGTATATTTATGGATAACAGTAATTCAATTAAAATTAAAATAATTTTCGAAGATTATGAAAAATAGATTAAATTGCTCCAATTATTTGTATAACAGTTTCATGAAAAGGAGATCGAGCAAGACAGGCTGTCGCTATGCATAATCTTTTCCGTAAGTATGATATTGTTTGATTATGCGCGTGTGCTTGATTCCATAATTATAGGACGAAAAAGAAATTATTGTTGTAATTTAATGTAATAAATATTTCCTTATTAAGAAGTAATTGATTTCTCCCTTTTGAATTCGGAATCGGATCCTTTACATAATATGTGAACACAGAAATAACAAGCAGGTTGGCGTAAATAAGATATAAGATTGATAAAAGAAAAATTAGAGATTTAGTACTTAACAAGATTAACAAATTCTCCTTTTCATAATAGAATTAATCTAGTTATAAATAGAATTAGAGGATTAGTTTTTTCTTCATTCATTCTCGTTTCTAATCATATTTTGGTAATAATGGAGAAAGATTTGTCGACAATTCCACTGCCACCATGGCGTGATCTGATAGAAGGGGGTGACTTTGCAACATCGTATACTCCGAAACCATGTCTGGCTTTTGGAAATCAAGACATCGGGTATGCAGTCTGCGACGAGACGAGCGAGCCACTTTTGCGATTCCGCTTGACCGAGCCGGATTTCACTCACAATCACAACTGTGTTGTGATTGATTCGGCCAATGGTTTGCTTTTGGTGTGGGATAAAAGCCATAAATATCAAATATTTATTTCATAGTCAATCCAATTACTCGTGAATATTTCGATCTTCCTCTTGTGCTCACAAACATGCATATATTTGGATTTAGAGTGAGCAAATTAAGTGGGCAGTATATTAGTAGGTGATCGATGGAGGCCGCTTCGTATATACACTCTAGGAGGAGAAGCGTCGTGGAGAAGCATTGCCGAAGAAATAGCAACACCTAGAGAGGCTATTGATGGTGATGCTAAGTTTTTAAATGGAAATCTTGACTGGTTGGCATCTGGTTTTATGAACGAACCCTTGGTTTGTTGCTCTGATCTTCAAACCGAGTTCTTCACCAGTTTTTCTCTCCCTCCTCTAGAACATCATGTTTCTTGGGTGAAGGAATATACCTTCGACCAAAAACCATAGAATCTGGCAGACCGAATATCACAAATAATGTTTTGCCGCTCAAAGTTTTGGAAAATGGTGACTTGCTGTTCGCAGTGAATACTGATGTTCGACTATTTATCTACTCCAAAACCACATAAGCTATTGATGAGCCATATGGTCTTCTTCAACGATCTACTCATTGTTATTTTTCTAACATCACCATTTATACCCCAACCTTTCTTTCACTCAAAAAAGCATGGACATTGACAATGTTCAGCCCTTAATTTTTTATTAGGAAATACATATTCATTATACTTCAATAAATTTTTGTACTAGTTTTTGGGTTCTTATATATTTAAAATTTTGTATTTTATTATTATTTACTCAATTTCCATAATTGAAAGATTGTCTAACAAGCATTATCAAGCTACATACAAACTTTTAAAGTTAAAAGGCTTAACAACATTGTTAGTATGCCTTGAATCTGTATAGGATTATATTTCCTAATTGGAATATGATTATGTTTTCAAATTAGGATAGGATTTTATGTGTGCCTATTTATATGGGAGTAGGGCACATAATTCTGTTGACAGATCCAATCTGTAGCCATAATCTGAAATGAATACAATTTATTCTCCGTTTCCTGTCTGTGAAGGTAACCAACAACGTTGGTGAACCACGTAAATATGTGTCTCCTTACGTTCTTTTATTTCTCGATTCACAATTGCCCTATTTAATACAACAAACTGGTATCAGAGCCTGGTTTTCGGACTAGGGTTTGGATTTCGCTGCGAGGGTTTTGTCTGGTAAATAGAGATGTCTGCTCTGAACGTGAAGGTCGACAAATTTGGGAGAAGTTTGTTCATCTGGAGAAGGAGTTAAAGGGTATAGAATCTGGTCATCTTCAGAAAATAGAATTATTCTCAGTCGAAATGTGGTATTTGATGAAAAATCTATGCTTAACTCTACTATGAAGTCTATTGCTACAGAGGATTTGGATGGTGTTGATGAACAGGTGGAGCTGCAAGTCACTCACGATGTGAGTGAATCACAACTCCAAGGTGGAGAAGATCAACACACTACTGCTGAAGCCGCCGATACTTCTAGTTCGGATGTTCATCCACAAGCTCGTCAGAGAAGCATTGCTATTGACAAAGCTAGGAGGACAGATGTGAAGTCTCCGTTGAGGTATGATTTTGAGGATATGATAGCATATGCACTGCAGGTTGCCAATGAGGTCGAAGATGAGCCTTCGGCAGATGAACCACCTACCTACAAGGAAGCTGTTTCGGGCAGTGAGCGTGACAGATAGCTCACTGCAATGGAATAAGAGATAGAATCACTTTTGAAGAACCTAACTTGGGAATTGGTTACACGGCCTAAGGGGAAAGATTGTCACTTGCAAATGGATTTTCAAAAAGAAGGAAGACACCACACCAGATGAGGGCATTAGATACAAGGCTCGTCTAGTTGCTTGAGGAGGATATCTACATGACTTAGCCAGAGGGATTTGTAGTTCCAGGCAAGGAGGATTATGTGTACAACTTGAAGAAGTCCTTATATGGACTAAAGCATAGAGATTTCAAGATAGAGAAAAGAAGAAGCTTTATCTGTCACAGAAGAGCTACATTGAGAAGATTTTGTCAAGATTTGGCACGTCTGCATCTAAGGCTATTGATACTCCAAGTGCCACAAACATCCATTTGTCATGTGATCATGCACCAAAATCCGAAGTTGAGGAGGAGTACATGTCTCGAGTCTCGTACACTAATACAGTAGGGAGTTTGATGTACGTCATGGTCTGTACTAGGCCTGATATAGTGCATGATGTCAGCGTTGTTAGCAGGTTCATGGGAAATCTTGGAAAGGAGCACTGGCAGGCTGTGGAGAGGATCTTTCGTCACCTGAGATGTACGTCTGATGTTGGTCTCGTTTATAGAGGTGATACTCACTGTTCAGTGACTGATTATTCTGATTTTGACTACGCTAGAGATGTCGATAGTAGAAGATCCGGTTATGTTTTCACTCTTAGTGGTTCTGTTGTTAGTTGGAAACCAACTTTACAGGCTGCAGTTACTTTGTCTACTACTGAAACAGAGTATATGGCGTTGACAGAGCTGCTAAAGAAGGAGTATGGTTGCAAGGGCTAGTTGGTGATCTTGGTTTACATCAAAATCAAGCTGTTGTGGTGACAGTCAGAGCGCTATTTATTTAGCCAAGGATCAAGTCCATTATGAGAGGACTAAGCATATTGATCTGAGGTATCATTTTCTAAGAGATGAGAAGAGAATTGAGGTGAAGAAAGTAGGTACTGCTGATATGTTCCGAGTTAGTCCCGCAGAGCAAGTTTCAACACTGTTTGGACTTGCTTAATGTTATGAGCTGTTAGTTGCCCGTGGAGGGCAAATTTGAGGCAATAATGGAGAAGTTTGTTCGTCTGGTGTTATGATGATGCGTCTGCAAGGGAGAATTCAAGTCAAGGTGGAGATTTGTTAGTATGCCTTGAATCTGTATAGGATTAGGTTTCCTATTTGGGATAAGATTGTGTTTCCTAGGCTCAGTTTGTCTCATGTGTGCCTATATATATATGGGAGTAGAGCACATAATTTTGCAATTTGTATCTGAAAACTATTAGAAATGGGCCACTCACCCCTTAAAAGGCCTCATAAGGGGGAGGGTTATCCACACTTATATAGAGAAGCTAGGATCATCACCAAGCCGATGTAGGACAATGATTTGGAGAATTTAACACGCCCCCTCACGTGTGGGCTGGAATGACATATCGGACTTCCATCACGTGGGTAGGCAAGAGAAGAGATAAAGATATAAACCATCATCGACTTGGGCCCTGCTCTGATACCATATTAGAAATGGGCCACTCACCCCTTAAAAGGCCTCATAAGGGGGAGGGTTATCCACACTTATATAAATTAGATTGGATCATCACCAAGTCGATGTGGGACAAGATATTAGAATTTTAACATCGACTGTGATGATCCAATCTAATCTATATAAGTGTGGATAACCCTCCCCCTTATGAGGCCTTTTTAAGGGGTGAGTGACCCATTTCTAATATGGTATCGAGCAGGGCCCAAGTCGATGATGGTTTATGTCTTTATCTCTTCTCTTGCCTACTCACGTGATGGAAGTCCGATGTGTCATTCCGGCCCACACGTGAGGGGGCGTGTTAAATTCTCCAAATCATTGTCCTACATCGGCTTGGTGATGATCCTAGCTTCTCTATATAAGTGTGGATAACCCTCCCCCTTATGAGGCCTTTTAAGGGGTGAGTGGCCTATTTCTAATAAAAACCGCAGTCATAATACAATTTGTTCTCCGTTCTTACCCGTGGACGTAGCCAACATAACGTTGGTGAACCACGAAAATTCTGTGTCTATTACGTTCTTTTATTTCTCGATTCACAATTGGCGTATTTGTCATAACAAACACAAATCATATATTAATACGAATTTGTATCGATTAAATAAGTAAGTTTTGCGAGATAAACGAAAGAGAAACTAAAGTTCTCTTATTTTGTTGAGATACTGAAAAAATGAACTAAATTGTTTGGGCCTATTTATTATACTATTTTAGTTGGTCTTTCTCATGAAAATATTAATAAGCCCAGTTTCAGCTCAGCCTCATGATGTAACTACTATAGGTTTACGGCCAATTTTATTTACCACACTAGTTTCAAACAATGAATTAATTTTATGAAATGGCCAGAAATTTAAAATAATATGCGATCTCCAATATTTTTTCCTAATATATATGGAGTATGACTTAGCATATCTTTTATAATTAAATTTATTTTATGAGTGCCTTCTAGCCTTTTAGGTTTAGATTTTCTATTTAAGAGATTTTTAGGTGATAAATTATTAAATAAAATACTAATAATTATTCTCATTCTCCATATTGGAGAAGTATAATCCAGCGACATGTCAAATCTTCTACACACAATTAAGGAGTGAAAGCAGTAAATTAATTAGTAGTAATAAAATATTTTCATTTTAAGGAATAGTTGATTTCTTTTTCCTTTTTAAATTTGGAATTGGATCCTTTACATAATTTCAAAGCAGGTTGGAAAATAAATAAGATTGAATAAAGAAAAGGTAAGATTTTTATTAACTAGATTATTATATTTTCCTATTCAGAGTAGGATTAATCTGTATAAATAGAATTAAAGGATTCGGTTTTTATTCATCTCATTCTCGTCTCTAATTTGATATTTTGGTAATAATGGAGAAAGATTTTTCAACAGTTCTACCGCAAGAAATATGGAGAGATATCCTTGGAAGACTTCCAATTAGATGCTTTATGAGGTGCAAGTTTGTTTGCAAATCATGGGGCGATCTGATCGAAGGCGGTGACATTGAGTCTTCTACTCCGAATTCATTGCTGGCTTTCGGAAATCTAGACACGGGGTATGCAATCTGCGACGATGCTGGCCAGCCACTCTTCCAATTCGGCTTACCACATTACAATTGTAGTGGTGTTTTGGTTGATTCAGTCAACGGTTTGCTTTTGGTGTGGGACTCTAGTCTTTTAATATGCAATCCAATGACTTCCGAATATGTCGAGCTTCCTCTTTTGCCCGAAGGCAGTCGTTTTATATTTGGATTTGGAGTGAGCAAATTAAGCGGCCAATATAAGATTTTATCAGGTGATCAATGGAGGCCACGTCATGTATACACTCTAGAAAGAGGAGGGTCGTGGAGAAGAATTCCAGCAGAAGAAATAACAGCTCGATTGTTACTGCCAAGTGATATGCCTGGTGTATTTTTGAATGGAAATCTTCACTGGTTGACATCTGATTCTGAGCGGAATCACGTGGTTTGTTGCTTTGATCTTGAAATTGAGCTCTCTACCAGGTTTTCTCTTCCTCCTAATGATTATAGATATGACGGATTCTTCAGGCTATGTGTTTTGGATGGTTTGCTATGTTTATGTGATAGTTCCGAGGATTTGCATGTTTATATTTGGACGATGAACGAGTATGGAGATGTGCGCTCTTGGGTTAAAGAATATACCTTTGATCAACTGCCACATATCAGAGAAGTTGGTCGACCAGATTACCCTAAAATGATTTTGCCGCTCAAAGTTTTGGCAAATGGAAACTTATTGTTCACAATACATGATAGTAATCGACTAATTATCTACTCAAAAAACACAAGAGCTCTTGTGCAATATGGTTTTCTTCAACGATATCTGGATATTTATTACTTTGCCAACATTACAACCTATACCCCGAGTTTTCTTTCCCTCAAAAGCATGGGGATTGACGATGTTCGGTCATTAAGTTTTCGTTAGGTAAAATATATTCATAGGTTTTTTACTTTATTATATTTTTATACTATATTTTCTTTGAATAGGTTATTATATATTTTAAATTTTTAATCCATTTGTACTTTATTAATTGAATGGTTAAAATTTCCACGTGATATCCTAGCTAAGAAATGTGCGTGGCCTATATTCTTTGGCCCACTTGAATATATTCTTAATTTTAAGCCAGCCCAATTCAATTAATTTTGGGTGGCCCAGTCAAATCTTACTAGCAAACTCTCTATTGATCATAGCCTCAAATTCATTTAATTAACTAAAGTATAGTTAAATTTTTAAAAGAATAATTCTCATAACTTTATCTTCATAGGTACTTGTAGAATCGGTAATATTTATTTAATAGAGACTATATGTATTCAAAAATTCAAGTTCAGAATTTTGAATAATTTAAGATAAACAAGGCATAGATCGCCTAATAAATCTAACAAAAAAATCATAACGCATATGTAAACCTACAATTTCTTCCACTTTCACTGTTAGCATTTCAATTTTATTTCATTTCTATCCACACAAATGAAACTACACGCTGATTAAATTTAGTAAAATCAAAGCTATGCAAAAAAATTAATAATTATAATCTCTTATATTTGTTTTGGATTTTAGTTTTTAATTTAGTATAAATCTTTTATAGTTGAATCACTAAAAATTTTATAAGATCCTTCTATACTGATTTTCCTTTTTGAATTTGGAATCGGATCCTTTACATAAACCGTGAACAAAGCATAAGGAAAAAGAAAAAAGTTGAGATTTTACTTATAATAATGAAGCAAGATTTTTTTGACAATTCTACTGCAAGAATTATGGATTAAATTTGCAGGCTGTTCTTAGATTCAGAATCGGTTTACGTTAAAAAATAGTGAAATTTACTGTAAGTTGAATTAGTCAGAGTTTGTTTCTTTTATTTAGGATTTCCGTTTCTATCTTGCAGATTTAGTGGTAGTATTATTTAGGTGATTTAGTATTCATAACTAGTTGAGATATTATAGGATTCCTTTTGCTTAAATATTATGTAATTGTTGATATTTATTTCATCTTCCAAATTACACAGGATTAGGTTTTTCTTCATTTCATTCTCGCTAATGTACTATTTTAGGTAACAATGAAAGAAGATTTATCGACAATTCTACCGCAAGAAATATGGATTAACATCCTCGGAAGGCTTCCGATTAGAAGCGTTATGCGGTGCAAGTTTGTTTGCAAATCATGGAGCGATCTGATAGAAGGGGATGACTTTTCAACGTCGTATATTCCGAAACCATGCCTGGCTTTCGGACATGAAGACACGGGATATGCGGTCTGCGACGATGCGTGCGAGCCACTTTTCCGATTCCGCTTGGTACAATCAGGTTTTACTCACAATCTTAATTGCGTTACGTTTGATTCAGTCAATGGTTTGATTTTAGTGTGGGATAAAGGCCGTTTTGATGAATTTATTCTTTGCCTGGTCAATCCAATGACTCGTGAATATATCAAGCTTTCTGGTTTGCCCGTACACAATTATATTTTCGGATTTGGAGTGAGTAAATTAAGTGGGCAGTATAAGATTTTATTAGGCGATCATTGGAGGCCACTTCATATATACACTGTAGGAGGAGAAGGAGAAGGGATGTTGAGAAGCATTGCGGAAAAAGTTGAACCACCTAGACAGTGTGATGACGGTGATGATAAGTTTTTTAACGGAAATCTTCACTGGTTGGCATCTTTTCCTGACGTGGTGTGTTGCTTTGATCTTGAAACCGAGGTCTTTACCCGTTTTTCTCGTCCTCCTAAAGTTGATCGTTGTAATGGCCACCGCAGATATTGTGGACATAGGCTATTCGTTTTGGAGGATTCGCTATGTTTATGCGACATTTCAGATAATTTGCATGTTGTTATTTGGAAGATGATCAACTATGGAGATGCGAACTCTTGGGTAAAGGAATATACCTTTGACCAACAACCATATATGAGTGAAAGCGGACGACCAAATATCCCGAATTATGTTTTGCCACTCAAAGTATTGGAAAATGGTGACTTGTTGTTCACAGTAAATACTGATAAACGACTATTTATCTACGACAGAAGTACGGATGGTGTTGAGACATTTGGTCGTCTTCAACGATCTCTATATTGTTATTTTTCCAATATCACCATTTATACCCCAACCTTTCTTTCTCTCAAAAGCATGGGTATTGACAATGCAGGGTTATCAAATTTTTATTAGGCCAAACATATTATTGTACTGCAATAGATTTTTGAACTAGTTTTTTGTTTCTACGGATTCTTCTGTATTTTAATTTTTGTATTTCATTAGATATTTATTAGAATTATTAATCTTTCTTTAATCATTTGGTATTTATACATTTTCCACGTCATGGATCATGCATTTCATTGTGTCCGTTCATTCCAATTAGTAACAATTAACTAAGGTGATGATTATGAGATTTTGGTTTAAATCTGATTGATTCCATTGGAATGTGCTAAATTTGAAGTTTTGTATTTTAAGACATTAGAATTTCATATTTTGATTACATAATCTTGTGATTATTAGTTAGCATAAGTGAAGTCCTAATGATTAATGGATTGATTAAGATGGTCTACGGGCTGAAGAGGAGCTTGTTATATTCACTTGTAATTGGATTGCATACGCAAAGCCGCGCATCGATTCCATTCAACACCAAAATCAAACCATTAGTTGAACCAACTACGACACGAAGGAGACTAGTAGTTGAATCTTTTTTGCGAGGGCGAGGAAAGTCGAAGTGGCGAAGTGGCTCGCAGGCCTCATCGCAGACTTCAAACCCCATGTCTCGATGAACGAAAGCAAGGCCTGGTTGCGGAGTATACAACTTCTCAAAGTCACCAACTTTTATCAAATTGCGCCATTATTTGCAAACACAATTGCACCTCATAATGCATCTAATCGGAAGTCTTCTAAGGATCTCTATCGTCATCTCTTGCGGTAGATTTGTCAACAAATCTTGCTTCTGCAGCAATCATTTACTCCATCTAAGGGCAGTAGTGGAGATCTTCATCAATCTACATCTATAACAAGAAAAAATTGGAAACAAATTTAATCATTTATCTAATGAATCAACACATAACATAAACAACCAGTCAAATAAACAAATTTAACAACAAGACATAAATGAAGAACCAAAAAAAAAAAGACTATTTTAACAAAAAAAAGACACAAATAGAAAATTGCTCAAAATTCATCAGCACCTACCTAATTAATTCTCGAAATCTGCAAAAGAATTGCTCGAATCCAGCAAGCTTAGCACTCATGACCTGATTAAGATTCGGTAGAGAGAAGAAGAAGTTGGGATATTCATATATTCATATGAAACATTAGACTATTTTAGTAATATTAATCCGAAATTAGTTGGGCTTTCATATGAAAAAGTTTATTAGCCCCTTTTTAGTTAACATGCTTGTTGGGTTACTCACACTACGGGCTTGATCCAAAACAAATAATATTAAATTAATATACAGCGGCCTATTCGAACTGGAAACGGTGTAGGAATATTTGTTTGTTCTTACCAATCTATATCTTTAACAAAACAAACAGCATTATCTAAAGAAATTTGCGTATTTATATAATGAATCTAATTAAGATTCGGTCGAAATCCAAATAATTGCTTGATTCGGCATGGGTAAGAATGATTGGGCTTTCATATGAAAAAATTATTCAGCCCAATTTTAGTTATGTCTCAATCGCACAATTACTCCTCCATCCTCGAATAAGAGTCTTATTTCTTTCCAGCAAGCACCGGCTTTAAAAAAAATTTTAAAAACTGGATGGAAGAAAGTTAGTGGAATATGAATCCCACTTGTATATATTAGTTTTAAAAGGGTTGTGTTAAATTAACAAAAATTGTATATACAAAATTGGACATTTTAGCTATTTTGCATTTATAATTATTAATTAAAATAATGTATTATATACTTACCCTTTTATTGATCATTTAGGAAAGATTAAGTTTTCAATCAACATATGTACATTTAAGGAATGATTTACTATATCACACTAGTAATTAAATATGTAGATTAACCGTTACATAAATCATTCCTCCTAGAATGAGTATATTTCTTTACCATTTAATCAAAGTTTAAACTCATCCCTTCAAATTTGCAAATTTGCAAAATACAAAGGATTTGAATTGACCTACCTCAATGCTGAATTTTATTTAATATTCAAAACTAATACAAAAGTTTATTTATTATTTACCTGTGCGTAAAATTTGATAAAATACTAGTAATTTTTAAATTTATTCATCTAATAGCAATTGACATCAAATTATTTATTATGCAATAACTTTTAAAATTTTAAATTACAAATACGAAGGGTTATATTCTAATGCTTATAGCACCCTAATCCAAAACCAGGATCAAATATCCACCTTTAGATTTTAAAATGAGTGGATGAGATTAAATTTTACGAATCTCAATAAATAGTAGACACAATATCAACAAAAGGGTAATATCGTCATTATGTTATCATATAATAATTTTCGTGAATGTTTTTTTATATAAATATAGTGTATTACAAATATCAATAATATGACATAAGAATATCAACACTAGTACAAAAAAATATCAACACATATTTATTGAGATTTTTACATGGTTTTATTGAGATTTTGGATGTATTTGTTGATAAATATCTGGTTATCAACATTTACGAAAACTAAAATAAAAAATATCAAATTTCATCATCCGAACGTCGTCGGAACATATGCAATTGAGATCTCGTTGGAATCCTTATAAAATTATCTTTAATTTAATATATTCTTTGCGAAAAAATAACTTAAATCGAAAGAGTTACGTAAATTTAAAGTTTTAAGATGATTTTAATGGGAGGGAATTGACATTATACCCTCTAATTTTATTTATTAATTTTCTTAATTAAAAATATAATACATATGGCATTATTTCAACCACTAGATCTTCTAATCTAATAGCTAAGATTTAGTCTTAGTTTGGGATTGCTAATTAGTTAGCAATTGATCACTCCCCTACGACTATATGCATATATACTTAATTTTTCTTTTAATATTATCATTCAACAAAATAATAATAATAATAATAATAATAATAATAATAATAATAATAATAATAATCATTCGTATCCAATTATGTTGTTATTAAATCAAAATTCTAAGTTATAGAAAAAATGCATGTGTATATACTTAATTTCTCAGTATTATCAACGAAATAATCATAATCATTCTCTTCCAATTATTTATAATTTTTAAAATTCAACTATAAAAATGATTGCATGTGTATATAATAGTGTATTATCCAATGAAATAGTTATACTCATACTCATTTAATTATTTATTATTAAATAATTCTTAAAATTCAACTGTTTTAAAAACAAGTACATATATATAAACTTAATTTCTCAGTGTTATCATCCAACAAAATAATCATAATCATTTGCATTCAGTTATGTATTATAAACTATTCTATAAAAATTCTGAGTTATAAAAAATGACTATATATATTTTTATACTTAATTTCTTATGATTATCATCCAACAAAATAATAATCATCATTCACATTCAATTATCTAGTTATAAAAAGAACTACATCTATATATACTTGATTTCTTAGTGTTATCATCCAAAAAAGTACTCCCTCCGTCCCACAAAAGATGTCACACTTATGGCACGACACGAGATTTTAAGAGGTTTTGTTTTGTGTGTTAAACGGAGAGAGAAAATATAATTTTTATGGGACGGAGCGAGTAATACTTAATAATAATTCTGGATAATTCTAATTTATAAAAAATACTACATGGATATATGCTTAATTTCTTTATTGTTTGGTTGACAAGATTCTGTCTGAAAAGTAATCTGATTCCTCAATTTTTAAGTTCATGTGTTTATTTGATTCCTTAATTTCTTAGTATTATCATCACACGAAATAATCATAGTCTTTCGCATCCAATTTATACAGTATTTTTTTATATTATTAAATAATTTTAAAATTTTCATATTATATAAAAAATGACTAGATGCGTATTTACTAAATTTCCATAATAATGTATTTCGCTTACAATTATTTTATAATCAAATGATTCTTAAAATTCTAAGTTATAAAAACGTCTATATACATACGTACTTAATTTCTTATTGTTGTGATTCAACAATTTATTCATAGTCATTCATATCCAATTATTTTATTATTACATAATTTTTAAATTTCTAAATTATGATAATGACTAAATACATATAAACTTGACTTCTTAGTGTTACCATCAAACAAAATTATCATAGTCATTTACATCCTATTATTTTATCATAAATAATTCTGAAAATTCCAAGTTATGAATGACTACATGATTTCTTACTTAATTTCTTAGTTTTATTATCCAATGAAATATTAATAGTATTTTTAAATTCTTATAATTATAAGTTATAAACGTGACTACATGCATATTGATAAGGCTAATTTCATGCATTGGTTATGAGGTTAAATTCTGCAATTTCCCGGGTCTAACAAGGTTTTGTAAGCCAGGTGTGTAGAGAAAACGCCAGATCCAGGAAGAAAAGAGGCTGGCAGAGGAAGTGAGCCGAAAGAAGGAAATTCACTAGACGGAGGAGCATCTTGGAAAAAGGGCAGAATGTGGATTACAAGAAAGAATCTAGAAGCTCCACTCCTTATAAATAAGAGCACGCGGCTTACATAAAGGGGATCCATCATCATCCATTTAGCTCTTAGCTCAGTTTTCTCACACTCTATACACACACTTGGGAGATCGGTTTGGGGGGTTTTTACGGTTCAAGGTTCGAGAATCAATTGGTGTAACACCGTCTCCATGCGAGGCGAAGATACAATTTAGTTTCTACTTTAAGTTTCCATTCTGAATTTCCCGAGACTTCGCAGTTCGAAGCTCGGCCTTATTTTGTTAAATTTATGTTGAATCTACACTAGATTAGCTATGGAAGTTGTTGCTATGGTTTCATTTCTTGTTATTACTGTTTTTCTGTTTACTTTGGATGCTTTTAGCAATTGATCTGAGTTTTATAGTTGAATCGTGTAGAGATCGTAGTTGATCGTTTGAATCTGGTTGGATATGTGTGATCGGAGATGGAAATTGATGTGGTATGTTGTGGATGGCTTGGATCCGGAGCAGATGAAGCGTCCAATGTTTGGATCTGTTCATTTCTGCATGGTTTTGATGTTTAGTTTCTGTTTTCTCATTTACCTCGTCTAGCAATAGTAGATCTGCTTAATTTTAGTAGTTAATCGTAGTTTGATGGTTTAATTCAGCTTGCTCTGCTCTGTGTTATAAATTTACTCTATTTTCTCTGCATTTTGTGATCAAAGATCGTTAGAGAAGATGAAGCTAGTTGTTAGTTGAGCCTTTAGTTAGTTATTTTGCAGCTTTTTATTCGTACTTTGCTAATTTGGGAAATGGTCCCCACGATCTGTGTTTCCTCTGTCTAGGCATTTTTAGGAAAAGTTGTTCATCAGGTCTAGTAATATGTTATCGCTGGAATGTTATCTTGTTCGCATCTTATTTTTCGTCATTCATGTTTCAGTTATGTTACCTATGTCTAGCTGTTAGAGTAGATTATTACATTTCCCCAGTCTAGTAGTTAAGTCTCAACCCCACAAAATGCATGGCAGCAGCCAAAACAAGTGTCCAAGTTCTCTTGCATGTTTACTTACGCCTCCATCTCTGTGGGATTCGATCCCTACTTCCTTATACTAGTTCTTTTTTTAGTACAGTGGGTTGAGGGTTTTGAAAGGTAGGAAAAGATTGTGTGCCCAACGACCGAGGGTTTCAAGGGTTCTCTGAGTTCCTAGACCCTGTGATCTAGCGGATTCTCAGGATCTGAGAAGTCTGAATATTATTACATACACACAAGAACATTTCTCCCAGCTCTTCATATATATATATATATATATATATAGAGTTGTGATCAATGTCGAACCAATTTTAAAGACCGAACTAGAGATCAAATCTGGGCCATTAGATCTAGTTTTTTTGATGAGATGTGCTGCTGTGAAAATTTTTTCGGCTTCATTACAAACCCATTTTACTTCATTATATAGGTTTATTACTTCACTCTGTACTTCAAATGCTTCTACACATACTTCATTCCAATAATTTATTACATTATTGCATGTGTTTATTAAACCATATTAGCGTCATGGCGTTGGTGATAGATATTGTAGAGAGAAAGAACGGCACCCGATGGTGAAACCACATTTACGTACTGGAATGAAGTAAAAACCTACTAGAATGAAGTAAAAACCTACTAGAATGATTGTGTGCCCAACGACCGAGGGTTTCAAGGGTTCTCTGAGTTCCTAGACCCTGTGATCTAGCGGATTCTCAAGATCTGAGAAGTCTGAATATTATTACATACACACAAGAACATTTCTCCCAGCTCTTCATATATATATATATATATATATATATATATATATATATATATAGTTGTGATCAATGTCGAACCAATTTTAAAGACCGAACTAGAGACCAAATATGGGCCATTAGATCTAGTTTTTTTGATGAGATGTGCTGCTGTGAAAATTTTTTCGGCTTCATTACAAACCCATTTTACTTCATTATATAGGTTTATTACTTCATTCCGTACTTCAAATGCTTCTACACATACTTCATTCCAATAATTTATTACATTATTCCATGTGTTTATTAAACCATATTAGCGTCATGGCGTTGGTGATAGATATTGTAGAGAGAAAGAACGGCACGCGATGGTGAAACCACATTTACGTACTGGAATGAAGTAAAAACCTACTAGAATGAAGTAAAAACCTACTAGAATGAAGTAATATATTCTGGAACGAAGTTAAATCTTCGTAACATATTAGTATGACTTATTTACCTTCAGATAAATTAAAATAGGCTCGTGATGAAGGCGAAAATAATTTATAAATTTTTGTATCTTATCCATAAAAAACTTGATCTAAAAGCCCTAATTTGGTAGGGTTCGGTGGTTCGGTCTTTAAGAGTGGATTTGTGGATAATAGGACTCTATATATATATATATATATATATATATATATATATACATATTATGTATATATATATACATATATTATGTATATATATATATATACTTAGTTTCTTTAGTGTCATTGTCCAACAATTTAATCATAGACATTCACATCTAATTATTTTATTTTTAAAATAAATACAAAAATGGCTATATGTGTATATATACTTAATTTCTTAGTGTACCATCAACCGGAATAATCATAGTCATTCATATCAAATTATTTTATTATTAAATTAATTTTATAATTATAATTAATAAAAATGACTATATGCATATCTATACTTAATTTATCAGTGTTATCATCCAAAAAAGTAATAATAGTATTTTATATTCAAATAATTTATTATCAAATAATTCGTAAAAGTTTAAGTTATAAAAATGACTACGTGCATATAATATACTTAATTTCTTAGTGTCATCGTCCAACAAAATAATAATAGTACTTTTCATTTAATTATTCTATTATTATATTCTTAATTCTTTTGCCATCCAACGAAATGTTATTTCCTAATGCTTTAGCCAAATAATAGAGTTATCATCCAATTTCTTAGTGTAATCTCAATTTATGCTATTTCTCTAAAAAAAAAGGCACCTTTTTTTGAAGTGACCGTATTTAATATTTTCATACTTCATTTCTATATATAATCAATGTAATTTGATATTGATTTAACTTTGCAAATATAGCAAACGGGCAATTAAGTAAAGGGAAAATAGTTAATGAAAAAACCGGTTTAAATTTTAGGGGCATTTTGTATATACAATTTTTGTTAATTTATTTTTACTCTAGTTTTAAATAAGTATATGAATGAGATGAGATAGTGGAATGTGAAGTCTCTTTCCTATTTATAGTAGTAATTATGAACCCGGAACTTCTATTTAAAGGATCAAAATGGAAAAATGGGACTTTTATTCCTGAATGAAGGAGTACTAGTTACACATTCGTCCAATCGTGGCGTATTTTAATTTCTTCACATTATTTTTTTATGAAGTGAGAAACAATAGCATTATATGGAGTTTAAAAACAACAAATGTAACCAAACGTAAAATTAAATAAGTTTGAAAATCAACCAATATGCACACAAATTTATGATACGATAAAAAAAACGGTAAACGTAAAATTAATCATTTAGTAAATAACGATCTAATAAAATGAAAAATGAAAATATATAGGGTTTAGAACAAAAAAATTGTACCAGAATCTTTGAAAATATAAATATCTATACATGTTGATTAATAAAAACTTAATGAATGAACATTAGGAATCTCCATAGCCGTGAGCGAGAGAAAGCTTGGGATATAAGTGATGATGTTGGAAAAATAAGATTTATATCGGCAAAGATGAGCATTTTTCACATAACGCTCAGTGTTTTTGGAGTAGATATATAGTTGATCATCTTTAGACTCTGAAAACAACAAGTCACCATTTGCAAACACTTTAAGCGGGAAAATAATTCCATGGATATCACTGACCGTATATGCCTTTACCCAAGAATTCGCATCCCCGTAAGTGTTCATCTGCCAGATAACAGCATGACGACCTCGTAAAATATCGCATAAACATAACCGACCATCCAAGACACATAGCCGATATTCACCATTGAAAAATAACAGGTATCCATCATCATGATCACGAGGAGGGAGAGAAAAGCTGGTACAGAGCTCAGTTTCAAGATCAAAGCAACAAACCAAGAAATTCTCCTTAGAATCAGTTGTCAACCAGTGAAGATTTCCGTTGAAAAATACTGCATTTTCCCAAAGCAGTCGAGGGTGACCTGTTGCCCCAACAATGCTTCTCCAACACCCTCCTTCTCTTCCTAGAGTGTATACATGAGCGCCGCATAAAATCTTGTATTGTCCACTTAATTTGCTCAAGCCAAATCCAAACACGTAGCTAACCGTATACTGACGAGGGAGCTTGATATATTCACTTGTAATTGGATTGCATACGCAAAGCCTGGAATCAATTACATTCCACACCAAAATCAAACCATTAGCTGAACCAACTACGACACAAAGGAGACTAGTAGTTGAATCTTTTTTGATAGGAGGAAAGCCGAAGTGGCAAAGTGGCTTGTAGGCCTCATCGCAGACAGCAAACCCTATGTCTCGATGAACGAAAGCCAAGCTTGGTTGGGGAGTATACAACATCTCAAGGTCACCCCTTTCTATCATATTGCGCCATGATTTACAAACACACTTGCACCTCATAATGCTTCTAATCGGAAGTCTTCTAAGGATCTCTCTCGTCATCTCCTCCGGAAGACTGTGCATGAACATTTTTGTTCCTCTTACCAATCTCTCTATCTATAACAAATTTGATCATTTATCTAATAAATCATCACATAACATAAACAACCAGTGAATTTAGTTGCACAAATAAATAATTTAACAAGACAATAGTTTAATTACCATCGATTCTCCTATCATTAGAGAGGGGATTAAAGTCCTCACGAGTCATGACATAAATGATTAACCAAAAAAAGACAATTTTAACAAAAAAAATATTGAGAATTGCTCGAAATTCATCAGCACCTACCTAATTAATTCTCGAACTCTGCAAAAGAATTGCTCGAATTCAGCAAACTCAGCCCTTATGACCTAATTAAGATTCGGTAGAGAGAAGAATAAGTTGGACTATTTATATGATAAATTAGACTATTAAAGTATTTATAATCCGAAACGAGTTGGGCTTTGATATATATTAAAAAGTTTAGGGGTAATTGCTTTTAAAGTAATGAACTTTCCAAGAATTACGGTTTTTTCCCAAAAACTATAAAAGGTTCGTGTAATGTCACGAACTTTATAGTCGTTGCTGTTTTCCCATGTCGGGTTTTCCGGCAGTGTAGATCGCCACGTGGACTTTTTTCTGACGTGGCAATGACATGGAAAATATATATATTTTTTTACTTCCCAAATCTAACTTAACCTAATTTCAACTTAAATTCATGAGATTACACCTTAAATTCAGATTTTAATCCCAATTTCGATTGGATCTTTTATTTTTCTAAGATTGCTTCGAATTTAGTCAATTTCTGGCAATTGCAATTCCCATTATTATACATTTTGTTTCGATTTCATCAGCACCTACGTAATTAATTCTCGAAATCTGCAAAAGAATTGCTCGAATTCAGCAAACTCAACACTTGTGACCTAATTAAGATTCGGTGGAGAGAAGAATAAGTTGGGTATTCATATGAAAAATTAGAGTATTTAAGTATTTATAATCCGAAATGGGTTGGGCTTTCATATGAAAAAGTTTATTAACCCCTTTTTAGTTAACATGTTTGTTGGGTTACTCACGCCACATGCGGACTTGACTCAAAGTAGATAATATTAAACGAATATGCAGTTCACGATTCTAATTTTAATGACATATTAGAAATAAAGTGGGGTTGTTTTTGGAATACAAAAAATATAAATGGAGCCATATTCAACTAATTTATTTTCATTTCTTTCTTTTACACAAAGTCAAATAATTTCTTAAAGTACATGACAATTCAAAATGAGACTATGAATGGCAAACAGGAGAAGTAATATAATTTGCTTCCAAATAACGAAGGTCTCCACATGAAACTAAAAGTTACAGAGGTAAAAATAAAAAAGAAAAAAAAAAGAGTAATCATGTTAAAAAAGTACTTCATCCGTCCTTTAGATGTTGTCCAATTTTGCCATTTTTGTATAACTTTTTCTTCACATTTCCTAAAACCCGCAACGAGTTAAATTTGGACAATATTTCATGGACGGAAGGAGTACTACTGAAAAGAGGTAAATAAAACATGATTAGCAGAAAAATTAATATTGATTTGTTGAAATAAATATACATATAAGATGCCAATAATAACAAAAAATTGTACCGAAATCTGTGAAAATATAGGACTTAATACATGTTATTTAATAAAAACTTAATGATTGAACATTGATAATTCTCATAGCTGTGAACGAGAGAAAGCTTGGGATATAGGTGATGATGTTTGGAAAATAAAATTCAGCTCGGCAAAGATGAGCCTTTCTCATAAGATGTTTGTTGTTTTGGGAGTAGATATATAGTCGTTCATCTCTACACTCAGTAAATAACAAGTCACCATTTGCAAAAACTCTGAGCGGTAAAATAACTTCTTGGATAGGACTGATGGTATATGCCTCTACCCAAGAATTTGCATCCCTGTAGTTGTTCATCCGCCAGATTACAACACGAAGATGATGAAAAATATCGCATAAACATAGTTGTCCCTCCAAAACACATAGCCGATATTGGCCATATATGTATAGCCAGCTTTTATCATCATATTTAATGTGATCACGGGGAGGGACAGAAAAGCTGGTCAAGAGCTCAGGATCAAAGCAACAAACCAAGTGTTTCCTCTCCCGATCACATGTCAACAAGTGAAGATTTCCATTTACAAATGCTGCATTTTCCCAAGGCACTCTAGGGTAGCCTATTGATGTTCCAATGCTTCTCCACGACCCTACTCCTGTTCCTAGAGTGTATACATGACATGACCCAAATCTATCGCTGCACAAAATCTTGTATTTCCTGCTCACGCCAAATCCAAATACACTGCTATGCATAGGTTGAACCAGTAAATAAATAATCGGTTTTTTGTGATCTATTATTTTTTCAAAGCTTCAATAGTTCAATGGTCCAGATACCTTCAACCAACAACCGTATATTGGTGTAAGTGCTCAACCATATATCCCAAATAGTGTTTTGCCACTCAAAATTTTGGAAAATGGTGACTTGATGTTCACAGAATATACTGATGATCGACTATTTATTTACTCCCAAAAACACAGAAGACATTGAAACATTTGGTCTTCTTCAACGAACTATAACATGTTATCCTCTTATCTCGAAAATGATAGATAGTACAAGAATCTATGGAAGTATTGAAAATAATAGATATATTTTGCCTAATAAAAATCTAACGTTTGAACATTATGAATCCCCATAGTTTTGAGCGAAAAAAAACTTGGGGTATAAATAACAATGTTAGAATAATAATATGTAGGTCGTTTAAGAAAATAATATTTAGTCTTAGAAGAATCTAAAGGACCTTCAGTATTTTTGTAGTTGATAAATACCGTGGCTGTACAATCCGATGCGAAGAACAAGTCATCATTTGCCAAAACTTTGAGCAGTCCATATCCAGTTCATCCTTTGAAGGACGTATATACATTACCCTAAGTATAATCATCTCCATAGTTGTCCATCCATCAAATAACAACAAGAGTATTATCATTCCCTACAATATTGCAAAAATATAGCTGTCCCTCCATAACACATAGCCGATAATTGTCATATTTGCTGCCATTATAATCCGGAAGAGAAAATTTAGTAAATAGCTCTGTTTCAAGGTCGAAGCAACTAACAAAGTCCGAATCATATCCTAACCAATGAACATTTCCGTTAAAAAATACAGCATAATCTCCCGGTGCTCTAAGGTGAGAACACAACAACTACGGAATATTTCCTCGTAATCATATCGAAACAAGCCTTTCATATACGCAGTGTAACATCGAGGCACTATAATGCTTTTATTGCCTCGTGGTGGTGCTGCTGCGATGCTTTTCCACGACCCTTCTTCTCCTAGAGTGTATACATAATACGACCTAATTTGATCGCTACATACAATCTTATATTTCCCGGTTAATTTGCTCACTCCAAATCCAAAAGTGCAACTGTGTGTGCACAAAGGCAGATGAGGAAGCTCGACATACTAACGAATCAATGGATTAAATATGAATAAAGTATTAGCGCATCCATCCCTCAACAAAATCAAACCATTAGCCGAATCAATTACGGATTACATATGAATAAAGTATTAGCGCATCCATCCCTCAACAAAATCAAACCATTAGCATAATCAATTACAACACGACTGTGGGCATGATGGAAAGGAGGCAAGTTAAACCAGAAAAGTGGCTCATAATCCTCATCGCACACTGCGAAACCCTTCTCCCGGTTAACGAAAGCTAGGCAGGGTTCCGGAGTATAAGACCTCTTAAAGTCACCCCCTCCATCAGATTACACCTTGATTTGCAAACTCACTTGCACCTTATAATGCTTCTAATCGAAAGTTTTCTGAGGATCTCTCTCGTCATCTGTTGCGGAAGATTTGTCAACAAACCTTTGTTCTGCAACAGTCTTTTACTTCTTCTTAGTGCAGTAAGAGGGTTTCTAGTGATCTTCATCGGTACCAATCTATATACATTAATTTAGGGGAGTGATCAATTGCTAAAGTCATTAGATTAGAATCTAGTGGCTGAAATAATGTCACATGGATTGTATTTTTAAGTAAGAAAATTAAGAAATAAAATTAGAGGGTATTAATGTCAATTCCCTCTCATTAAAATCATCTTAAAACTTTAAATTTACGTAACTCTCTCGATTTAAATTATTTTTTCGCAAAAAATATATCAAATTAAAGATAATTTTATAAGGATTCCAACGAGATATCATTTGCATATGTTCCGACGACATTCGGATGTTGAAATTTGATATTATTTTAGTTTTCGTAAAGGTTGATAACCAGATTTTTATCAACAAATACATCAAAAAATTTCAATAAAACCTTGTAAATATCTCAATAAAACCATGTAAAGATATTTTCTTGTACTAGTGTTGATATTCTTATGTCATATTGATGATCTTTGTAATACACTATATTGATATAAAAAACATTCACGAAAATTATCATATAATAACATAATGACGATATTACCCTTTTGTTGATATTTTGTCTACTATTTATTGAGATTCGTAAGATTTAATCTCATCCACTCATTTTAAAATCTAAGGGTGGAGATTTGGTCTTGATTTTAGATTATGGTGTTATAAGCATTAGAATATGACCCCATTAATTTATTTACATAAATTAGAACATAGGAAGAAGGCAAATAAACAAATTTAACAACAACAATAAATTGTCAATTTACATAATCAATAGCACATAAACAAAACAGCCATAATTCAAATTAATTACAGAATTCACCAAATAATTTAACAACCAAGAATAAGTTTGATATTTAAATCTAACAATTGTTAAATTCAAGAGCAAATACACATGCACCATCTCCTTTATCTTCATATCAAAAAACTATTTACAATCCATCAATTCATCAGCAATTGCCTAATTAATTTTCGAAATTTAAACTCTCATTGCAAAAATAATTGGTAGAATTCAGCAAAGCATTACCTACCTAATTATATTTCGAATAGTTGCAAAGGGAAGACAGGGGAAAGGTTAGGGTTTTAAAGATGAATAAGCTATTTAGTATTTATATTCTTAAATTGTTGGGCCTCTAAATCATCAAATTTAGTAGCCCAATTTTAGTTTCAGGTTGTGAAATTTGCACATCATTTTAAATTTCTCATGATTTTATAGATCAATTTTAAAATTTGCAAGAATAAACTAGATTCTTGCTCAAATGGTATTTCCCTTTATTAAATTTAATTAGCTTTTTGAACTAAATATCGATGGGTTTAATCAATTAAGCAGTTTAAATTAACTATGGTAAGTTATTAAGAATAATTCAATTCATACCTTTTCATTTTATTTAACATAGTGTTCTGGAACACAAACAAAAAGCCACATTAGAAATTGTAGGTAAACACAACGCCAAATCGAATGCTGATTTAATTGGAGGTTAACAGAAAACAATGGTTAAATAACAGATGATTAAAAACCGAAAAATTAATCATTTTATAAATAAGGATTCAATGAAATAAAAATTTAAAATATGTAACACCACTATTGGAACAAAAAAAGTACAAGAATCTATGAAATTATAGGAACCTACATATATATGTTTCCCTAATAAAAATATAATGACTGAACATTGTGAAAACCCATATTTTTGAGCAAGAGAAAGCTTGGGATATAACTGACTACGTTGGAAGAATGAAAAGGAGATCGGCAAAGAATACCATATCTCACAAGATTCCTAGTGTTCCTTGAATAGGTAAATAGTTTAAAATAATCTCTTTTAACCGTAAACAACAAGTCACCATTTTCAAAAACTTTTAGCGGAAAAATAATATCATGGATATCTGGTCGGTTGACCATAAATGTCTTTACCCAAGAATTCGCATCCCCATAGTTGTTCAACCACCAGATAACAACACTGCCACTTGCTGAAATGTCGCATAAACATAGTCGACCATCCAAAACACATAACCGATATTCTCTATTCTTATATAAAAAATATTTAAGATGGTCACCATAATTACGAGGAAGAGAAAAACTGGTAAAGAGTTCGGTTTCAAGATCAAAGCAACAAATTAGGAAATTCCCATTCACATTATCACATGTCAACCAGTGAAGATTTCCGTTAAGAAATACAGCTTTATCCTGAAGGGGTCTAGGGTGTCCTATCGCCGCTCCAATTCTTCTCCACGACCCTCCTCCTTTTCCTAGAGTGTACACATGACAAGACGTATAATAATTACCACATAAAATCTTGTACTGCCCACTTAATCTGCTAACTCCAAATCCGAAAACGCTGCCTTGTGTAGGCAGCATAGGAAGCTCAATATATTCACCAGTAATTGGATTGCATACAAAAAGAATTTCATTACATCTACTCGATCCATCCCACGCCAAAAGCAAACCATTAGCTGAACCAACTACTGTGCGATAGCAACCGAGGGTTGTGACTTCAATTTGAGGAGGGAAGTTGAACCGGCGAAGTGGTTTGCAAGCCTCGTCGCAGACAGCGTACCCCTTGGATCGATGCACGAAAGCAAAGCCTGGTTTCGGATTATACGACATTGCAAAGTCACTCCCTTTTATCAGATTATGCCATGATTCACAAACATGCGTGCACGTTATAATGCTTCTAATCGGGAGTCTTCTCAAGATCTCTATCATCATCTCTTGCGGTAGATTTGTCAATATATCTTTCTTTTGCATCAATCTTTTACTTCTTCTGAGAGCAATTGGGGCGCTTTTATTCATCATTCGAGGCTTAATGATCTTCATCAATAACAATTCTTCTGATTCTATTTATAACAACCAATTAGTCCTATTTCGAACGGGAAACTGTGTCAGTATATTTGTTTTTTCTTACCAATTTATATCTTTAACAAAACGAACAGCTTTATCTAAAGAAATTTGCATATTCATCTAATGAATCTAATTAATATTCGGTCGAAATTCAAATAATTGATTAATTCGACATGGGATAGGCTATGGTGAAAAGCATGAGTTGGGCTTTCATATATAAAAAAAAAAAACCAAAATGAGTTGGGCTTTCATAGGAAAAAATTAATTAGCTCAATTTTAGTTTAGTCTCATTAAGTGACACGTCGGTCAGATCGTGGTCCATTTTATTTTCTTTGGACTAATTTTCAATTATCAATTATTTTTATGAAATGAGAAACAATAGCATTATATGAAGTTTAAGTTTAAAAATAACAAATGTACAGTTTATTTACAACCAAACATAAAATAAGTTTCAAAATCAACCAACGTGCACACAAATATTGATTAGGATTCATATTCATTTTTGGAATATCACAAGTTAAATTAAATGAGTCATTTCCTTTTTTGTCACACTCTCTTTTACTTTACTTCATCTATTACTTTATTCTCCTTCATTTAACGAACAAAATCGATATTTTCTTAAATTCCATGCTAAAATAAAATGTCTCACTTGGTGATAGAACTTGGTGATAGAAGGAGGGGTATGTTTTTGGTTCTCTACTATAAATAGAGTAACATTTTTGGCATAGTTCTTAGCCAGAAAAAGCTTAGGATATAAAAGACAGTGATGGAAAATTAATAAGGCCAGGACATGGGCGAAGAAGACTATATCTCACAACACACTCCATGCACGGTAATTTAATTACTCCCTCCGTCCCCAATTAATTGACACCCTTACT
Organism: Salvia hispanica; assembly: GCF_023119035.1. Taxonomy (NCBI): domain Eukaryota; kingdom Viridiplantae; phylum Streptophyta; class Magnoliopsida; order Lamiales; family Lamiaceae; genus Salvia; species Salvia hispanica. Next base: position 45,030,255 of record NC_062970.1, on the reverse strand, counting down.
TTTTACTACTTTTGTTAATATACCCCACATTTCATACATATTTTATTATAAAATTGATACTATATAAAAGTAAGATACACATTCCATTAAGTGTATAAGAAATTGTAGGTAACACACCGCCCAAAATCATATACTCCCTCCGTCCAGCTTTAGTAGTCCCGGTTGAGTCGGGCACATGTTTTAAGAAAGTATTTGAGCGTATAATAAATAAATATTGTAGTGGATGTTGAGACCCACTTTTAATTGATTGTATAATAAATAAATGTTGTAGTTGATGTTGGGACTCACTTTTAACACTTTTTTTATTTACTTTGTACAATTTTTTATTAGTTTATCTCAACCAGGACTCCTAAGGCGGGATAGAGGAGTAATGATTTATTTGGAGGTTTATCTTTCTATATACAGTACTATAATCCACTTGAATGTACTATAATACACTATCAAATTTCGAAAGTATGAAAAAATGGTAAATAACAGATGATTAGCAGAAAAATTAAACACTAAAGTAAATAACGATCTAATGAAATGAAATAAAAATTATAAATAAGGTTTAGAACAAAAAATTGTACCAGAATCTTTGAAAATATAAATATCTATACATGTTGATTAACAAACACTTAACGATTGAACATTAGGAATCCCCATAGCTGTGAGCGAGAGAAAGCTTGGGATATAAGTGATGATGTTGGATAAATAAGATTTATTATATCGGCAAAGACAAGCTTTTTTCACATGAAGCTCGGTGTTTTCGGAGTAGATATATAGTTGATCATTTGTAGACTTGGAAAACAACAAGCCACCATTTGCAAAAACTTTGAGCGGGAAAATAATTTCATGGATATCACTGACCGTGTATGCCTTTACCCAAGAATTCGCATCTCCGTAGGTGTCCATCTTCCAGATAACAACATGACCACGTTGTAAAATATCGCAGAAACATAACCGACCATCCAAGACACATAGCCGAGATTTTCTATTCAAATATAACCAGTATCCATCATCATAATTAATGTGATCGCGAGGAGGAAGAAAAAAGCTGGTAAACAGCTCAATTTCAAGATCAAAACAACAAACCAAGGGGATTCTATTCTCCTTAGAATTAAATGTCAACCAGTGAAGATTTCCATTGAAAAATACTGCATTTGCCCAGGGCAGTCGAGGGCAGCCTATTGCCCCAACAATGCTTCTCCAACACCCTCCTCTTCCTAGAGTGTATACATGAGAGCCACGTAAAATCTTGTATTGTCCACTTAATTTGCTCACGCCAAATCCAAATACAAAGCTAACCGAAGGCTGAAGAGGGAGCTTGATATATTCACTTGTAATTGGATTGCATACGCAAAGCCTAGCGTCAATTACATTCCACACCAAAATCAAACCATTAGCTGAACCAACTACGACACTAAGGCTACTAGTAGTTGAATCTTTTTTGAGAGGAGGAAAGCCGAAGTGGCAAAGTGGCTTGTAGGCCTCATCGCAGACTGCAAACCCTATGTCTCGATGAACGAAAGCCAGGCCTGGTTGCGGAGCCCACAACATCTCAAAGTCGCCACCTTTTATTAAATTGCGCCATGATTTACAAACACACTTGCACCTCATAATGCATCTAATCGGAAGTCTTCTAATGATCTCTATCGTCATATCTTGCGGTAGATTTGTCAACAAATCTGGCTTCTGCAGCAATCTTTTTTTCCTTCTGAGGGCAGTAGTGGAGATCTTCGTCAATCTACATCTATAACAAAAAATTGAAAATAAATTTAATCATTTATCTAATGAATCAACGCATAACATAAACAACCAGTCAATTTAGTTGCACAAATAAACAGATTAACAACAAGACATAAATGAAGAACCAAAAAAAAGACTATTTTAACCAAAAAAAAAAAAAACTGCTCGAAATTCATCAGAGCACCTACCTAATTAATTCTGGAAATCTGCAAAAGAATTGATCGAATTTAGCAAACTTAGCACTCATGACCTAATTAAGATTCGGTAGAGAGAAGAATAAGTTGGGTAATTGAGTAACTCATATGATAAATTAGACTATTTAAGTATTTATAATCCGAAACGAGTTGGGCTTTGATTATTGCCAAAAAAAATGAAACTTCTACTTGATTATCGTGTTGGTACTCCCTTCGTTCACAATTTATATTTGTAATCTCTAAATATTTATAATTGTAATCTTTAAATATTTTTTTTATTTATTACTACTATTTAAAAGTGATTTTAGATGTAGTAATACATTAGTTATTTTCATTTTCTTTTTCAAGTGAATCTCCCTCTTAGAGAAGTTTAATTCTAGAAAATCATCGGTGCACTTGGAAAAATCACAAAATCACAAAAATAGTGAAATTTACTGTAAGTAGAATTAGTCAAAGTTTGTTTCTTTTATTTAGAATATCCGTTTCTATCTTGCAGATTTAGGTGATTTAGTATTTGTTACCAGTTGAGATATTATAGGATTCCTTTAGCTAAAATATTATGTAATTGTTGATATTTATTTCATCTTCCAAATTACATAGGATTAGGTTTTTCTTCATCTCATTTTCTCTAATGTGCTATTTTTATTAATAATGAGTGGAGATTTATAGACAACTAGTATCAACCCCCGTGCATTGCACGACCCATTGAATTTTATTTACATAAAATTAAAAGGCCAATTAAATAAATAAAATTATAAAAGATAAAATTATACAAGATTTATAAATTACAAATAAAATTATAAAATTTTATAAAAGTAAATAATATTTATAAAATAAAAAATAAATAGAGACAAACATAAAAATTAAATAAATAATATCATTAACAATGTTAAAGACTTTATTGATCATGTAATCGAAACACAAACAGTAACTAACCCGTGTTTAATCTATTATCAATCCAACCTCCCATAAAGGTGAACTCAACAATATAAAAGAATATTTTTCAAATAATGAACACATTTGAAGTCTTTAGAGAATATTAAACCTTGAAAGACAACATAAGCAGCATACATCTTTAAGAATCTTATTATTCTACCCTTTCAACAACATAAAAATTTTGGTCTTTTGGTTTTAAGATGATTTCCCCAATGGTTCTTTATTCCAAAAGAAATGCATCCCATAAGAACAAAGAACTTATGCATGGCATCGTATGCAAAACAATATACATAAATTATATTAACACAACTTTAGATAAATCAACAAAAACAAAATGTTGGAACACAAAAGAAAAAAAAACAATTTAATCTATATAAATTGAGAATTGTCATGTGTAATAATCTTTCCAGAGTCAACAATTGCTCGAATAATATCTATAAAAAATAGAAGCAACAACAATGTTAAAAAATAAATAATGATATTATAATTTAGAGATATTTATAAAGTGCCAAACAGTGCATCCTTTTTAAGACAATGTTAATACACAAATAATAATAACAATAATAAATATTAATACAATTGCAACAGTAGTACTAAAATGGGGAGTACTAAAGAGTGGCTCTTCATCAGTTTTTTTATCTGCTTGATTAGATCATTTGTTTTAAATGTATACATAAATCTTGAAAACTTGGAGTCGTTGACTTCAGATATCCGTGTTCTAGAGCACATAGTAATTGCGAATTCATGATCTGCTTGATTAGATCAATTGTTTTAAACATGATTTGAATCCTAGTGCCCTACATGGAAAAAAATAAACAATTAATAGTTTTAGATAAATAGCTAAAAAATGCAATAAGATAAAAAACGAAACACATACCACACGGTCGTGGAAAATACATTCCAATGAGATTACATTGGAGTTGTCTCCACGTTGAATGAATTCATAAACACATACGAACCGCATCGAATGACTGACAAAATATTGCACCATACCGCATCAAATTCTTATTTTTGCAGAATATTTTGATGCACTGAGGAAAGGTAAGAAAGAAAGTGAATTATAATCTTGCCCATGCTACATACTTATAGAACAATATTGAAGAGTCCTACTATTTTGGATGTTACAAACCCTATGAAATTATTATCATAAATGTAAATATTACCTATAAATATAAGTTTGTAACGATTGTAAATCATTTAGTATTATTCAATTGAAAACCGTCCATTGGCACAATCATAAAAGCTTTAAATTAAAATTCAATATTTGATTACTTTTGGAATTATAACATAAAACGTCATCTACCGAATTTGATAATTATTAGTAAAATATTCCCATATCAATTTAAGCTAGTAACGGTAATAACCTTTTTTTTTTTAAATAGAGTGTAACTGTATTGACTAATTATGTTTAAATTATGCTTAAAATTTATAAATATTCAAATTTATACCCAAAATTTATAAATGTTCAAATTTATACCCAGATTTCATAAATATTCAAATTAAGGCCAAAACTCGTTTTTTATATATGTATAGATTCTAACGCAAGAAATATGGATTAACATACTTGGAAGATGACTTTTTAACGTCGTATATTCCGAAACCATGCCTGGCTTTCGGACATGAAGACACGGGATATGATGTCTGCGACCATGCATGCGAGCCATTTTTCCGATTCTGCTTGGCTCAGAAATCCAAATAATTGCTTGACTCAGCATGGGTAGGCTATGGTGAAAAGAATGAGTTGGGCTTTCATATGAAAAAATTATTTAGCCCAATTTCACTTCAGCCTCAATCATACAATTACTCCTATGTCCGCGAATAAGAATCTCATTTCTTTCCAGCAACGGTTTTAAGAAATATTTAGAAAAGTGGATGAAAAAAATTAGTGGAATATAGGTCTCACATGTATATATTAGTCTTAAGAGAGTATGTGAGTGAGATAAGTTAGTGGAATGTGGGATCTCTTTACTATTTATTTATAGTAGTAGTAATTATAAACCAGAACTACAATTTGCGGACGGATCAAAATGGAAAAGCAGGACTTCTTTTCCTGGACGAAGGAAGTACTAGTTACACATTCGTCCGATCGTGGTGTATTTTATTTTCTTCACATTAATTTTTTTATGAAATGAGAAACAATAGCATTATATGGAATTTAAAAACAACAAATATAACCAAACGTAAAATTAAGTAAGTTTCAAAATCCACCAATATGCACACAAATGTATGATACGATGAAAAAAAGGTAAACGTAAAATTAATCATTTAGTAAATAACGATCTAATAAAATGAAAAATTAAAATATATAAGGTTTAGAACAAAAAATTGTACCAGAATCTTTAAAAATATAAATATCTATACATGTTGCTTAATAAAAACTTAATGATTGAACATTAGGAATCCCCATAGCCGTGAGCGAGAGAAAGCTTGGGATATAAGTGATGATGTTGGATAAATAAGATTTATATAGGCGAAGATGAGCATTATTCACAAAACGCTCGGTGTTTTTGGAGTAGATATATAGTTGATCATTTGTAGACTTGGAAAACAACAAGTCACCATTTGCAAACACTTTAAGCGGGAAAATAATTCCATGGATATCACTGACAGTATATGCCTTTACCCAAGAATTCGCATCCCCGTAGGTGTTCATCTGCCATATAACAACATTACGACGTCGTAAAATATCGCATAAACATAACCGACCATCCAAGACACATAGCCGATATTCGCCATTCAAAAATAACAGGTATCCATTATCATGATCACGAGGAGGGAGAGAATAGCTGGTACAGAGCTCGGTTTCTAGATCAAAGCAACAAACCAAGAAATTCTCCTTAGAATCAGTTGTCAACCAGTGAAGATTTCCGTTGAATAATACTGCATTTTCCCAAAGCAGTCTAGGGTGGCCTGTTGCCCCAACAATGCTTCTCCAACACCCTCCTTCTCTTCCTAGAGTATATACATGAGCGCCACATAAAATCTTGTATTGTCCACTTAATTTGCTCACGCCAAATCCAAATACGTATCTACCCGTAGACTGACGAGGGAGCTTGATATATTCACTTGTAATTGGATTGCATACGCAAAACCTGGAATCAATTACATTCCACACCAAAATCAGACCATTAGCTGAACCAACTACGACACAAAGGCGACTATTAGTTGAAACTTTTTTGAGAGGAGGAAAGCCGAAGTGGCAAAGTGGCTTGTAGGCCTCATCGCAGACAGCAAACCCTATGTCTCGATGAACGAAAGCCAAGCTTGGTTGGGGAGTATACAACATCTGAAGGTCACCCCTTTCTATCATATTGCGCCATGATTTACAAACACACTTGCACCTCATAATGCTTCTAATCGGAAGTCTTCTAAGGATCTCTCTCGTCATCTCCTCCGGAAGACTGTGCATGAACATTTTTGTTCCTCTTACCAATCTCTCTATCTATAACAAATTTGATCATTTACCTAATAAATCATCACATAACATAAACAACCAGTGAATTTAGTTGCACAAATAAATAAGTTAACAAGACAATAGTTTAATTACCATCGATTCTCCTTTCATTAGAGAGGGGATTAAAGTCCTCACGAGTCATGACATAAATGATTAACCAAAAAAAGACAATTTTAACAAAAAAAAATATTGAGAATTGCTCGAAATTCATCCGCACCTACCTAATTAATTCTCGAAATCTGCAAAAGAATTGCTCGAATTCAGCAAACTCAGCCCTTATGACCTAATTAAGATTCGGTAGAGAGAAGAATAAGTTGGACTATTTATATGATAAATTAGACTATTAAAGTATTTATAATCCGAAACGAGTTGGGCTTTGATATATATTAAAAAGTTTAGGAGTAATTGCTTTTAAAGTCATGAACTTTCCAATAATTAATGTTTTTTCCCAAAAACTTTATAAGGTTCGTGTAATGTCACGAACTATATAGTCGTTGCCATTTTCCCATGTCGGGTTTTCTGGTAGTGTAGGTCGCCACGTGGACTAATTTTCTGACGTGGCATTGACATGGAAAATATATTTTTTTTTTTACTTCCCAAATCTAACTTAACCTAATTTCTAACTTAAATTCATGAGATTACACCTTAAATTCAGATTTTAATCCCAATTTCGATTGGATCTTTTATTTTTCTAAGATTGCTTCGAATTTAGTCAATTTCTGGCAATTGCAATTCCCGTTATTATACATTTTGTTTCGATTTCATCAGCACCTACGTAATTAATTCTCGAAATCTGCAAAAGAATTGCTCGAATTCAGCAAACTCAACACTTGTGACCTAATTAAGATTCGGTGGAGAGAAGAATAAGTTGGGTATTCATAAGAAAATTTCTCGAATTCAGCAAACTCAACACTTGTGACCTAATCTCCACATGAAACTAAAAGTTACAGAGGTAAAAGAAAAAGAAAAAAAAAAGAGTAATCATGTTAAAAAAGTACTTCATCCGTCCATTAAATGTTGTCCAATTTTGCCATTTTGGTATCACTTTTTCTTCACATTTTTAAAACCCGCACCGAGTTAAATTTGGACAATATTTCATGGACGGAAGGAGTATTACTGAAAAGTTGTAAATAAAACATGATTAGCAGAAAAATTAATATTGATTTGTTGAAATAAATATACATATAAGATGCCTATAATAACAAAAAATTGTACCGAAATCTGTGAAAATATAGGAATTAATACATGTTATTTAATAAAAACTTAATGATCAAACATTGCTAATTCCCATAGCTGTGAACGAGAGAAAGCTTGGGATATAGGTGATGATGTTAGAAAAATAAGATTTAGCTCGGCATTGGAGGTTAACAGAAAAAATGGTTAGGTAACAGATGACTAACAGAAAAAATAAACATTTTATAAATAAGGATCCAATGAAATACAAATTAAAAACATGTAACACCACTATTGGAACAAAAGAAGGTACAAGAATCTATGAAATTATAAGAACCTACATATATATGTTTGCCTAATAAAAATATAATGACTGAACATTGTAAATCCCCATTTTTGTGAGAGAGAGAAAGCTTGGGGTATAACTGATAATGTTGGAAGAATAAAATGTATATCGGCGAAGAATACCATATCTCACAAGATTCCTAGTGTTACTGGAATAGGTAAAAAGTTTATTATCTGTTTTCGCCGTAAACAACAAGTCACCATCTGCAAAAACTTTAAGCGGAAAAACAACATCACGGATATCTGGTCGGTTGACAATAAATGCCTTTACCCAAGAATTTGCATCTCCATAGCTGTTCATCCACCAGATAACAACACTACCACTTACTAAAATGTCGCATAAACATAGTCGACCTTCCAAAACACATAACCGATATTCACCATGCGTATACACAAAATAACTAAGTTGGCCAACATAATTACGAGGAGGAAGAGAAAAACTGGTAAACAGTTCGGTTTCAAGATCAAAGCAACATACCAAGGGATTCCCCTCGACATTATCACATGTCAACCAGTGAAGATTTCCGTTAAGAAATGCAGCATTATCCTGAGGGAGTTTAGGGTGTCCTATCGCCGCTCCAACGCTTCTCCACGACCCTCCTCCTTGTCCTAGAGTGTACACATGACAAGACCTATAGTAATTACAACATAAAATCTTGTATTGCCCACTTAATCTGCTAACTCCAAATCCGAATACGCTGCCTTGCAAATGCAGACTAGGAAGCTCAATATATTCACCAGTAATTGGATTGCATACGAAAAGAATTTCGTTACATCTACTCGATCCATCCCACACCAAAAGCAAACCATTAATTGAACCAACTACTGCGCGATAGCAACCGAGGGTTTTAGCTTCAATTTGAGGAGGGAAGTTGAACCGGCGAAGTGGCTTGCAAGCCTCGTCGCAGACAGCGTACCCCTTGGTTCGATGCACGAAAGCGAAGCCTGGTTTCACAGTATACGACGTTGCAAAGTCACTCCCTTCTATCAGATCACACCATGATTTACAAACACGCGTGCACGTTATAATGTTACTAATAGAGAGTCTTTGCAAGATCTCTATCGTAATCTCTTGCGGTAGATTTGTCAAGAAATCTTTCTTCTGCATCAACCTTTTACTTCTTCTGAGAGCAATAGGGGCGCTTTGATTCATCATTCGACAATCAGACTTAATGGCCTTCATGATCAATAAGAAGAAATAAGAAAAAAGTTATTCTTCTAATTGTATTTATAACTACCGATTAGTCCTATTTCGATTGGGAAACGGTGTAAGAACAAATGTTTCCTATTACCGATCGATATTTATAACTAATAGAAACAAGTTTGCTAATTTATATGATGAATCTAATTAAAATTTGGTTTGAATCTAAATAATTGTTAATTCGGCATGGGGTAGGGTGAAGAATGAGTTGGGCTTTAATATGAAAACAGAGGCAATTTAGGTAATTAGGATCCAATGGGCTTTCATGCAAAATATTAATTAGCCCAATTTAGTAAGACATCAGACCATCTCCAACTATTTACATCAAACTCAAACTCATTTTTGAGTGTACGTCACACCAAAAAGTAGTTTATTCCAACTATTTACATTAATTTCAAAATTTACACCATTTTTGAGTTTTTGTTTCACAAAATTTTTGCAGTAACACCATATTTGGCATTGTTTCAAAAAAAATATATAAAAAATAGGTTTGAGTTTAGTGTATGGTTGGAGAATATTTCTACACCAAAACTCATTTTTGGAATATGATTGGAGATGGTCTTAGCAAAGCCCAATGCTTCTCTTTTTATAAAATGGTTATTGTTATATTGAGTTCATAAATTATATGCACACAAATATATTCTGTTCCCATTAGGCATTTATATTATCTAGATAACATTTTTTCAGTTCGCTCAATGCTAAATAACCTATTCATACATAAATTTAAAAAATGAGAAATAAATAGTTTAGATATACCAAAATACCCCTTAATACAAAAAAGTAAAAGAAGGGAAAAACTGTCTAAAAATAATGAAACAATACATCAAGTGATCAATTAAAATTTTGTCAAAGTGCCTCTCTGCCCTCTCATATGTCATTTTCGCAATCACCTTTAATATTTAAATTATTAAATAATTGGGCTTCAAAATCAACAAAAGATTGCTGCAACTCTACGGCAACTCAATCTGATTCAGTCTTACTGATTGCTGCTCCGGAAAAGATTGGTTATAATATTTATAAGAATTACGAATTTGTTTTTATAATTGTATGCCACGATTAAGACTGGCATGGGTAATTCGCTCATAAAGTTTATGATTTTATAGACCATTTTTAAAATTTCATGGAAAAAAAAAGATTTTGGCATTGCCCCTTTATTAAACTAGTTTACTTTTTGAACTAAATACTGATAGGTTTATTTGATTAAATAGTTTAAATTAATTAAAGATTAATTAAGAATAACTTTATTCATACTTTATTACTCTAACTCTGTTTCATTTGATGAATTTGTTTTCCAAATTATTGATGATTCTAATGTTATTTGGAAAAATATCTTGATAGTATATACACCCTGGTTTCAACAATAGTGGCGTCATTTTATCATTTCTTCACTTTTACTTTACTTCTCTCTTGCTTTATCCATATTTTTTTGGTTTGAATTCGTGACCTCAAGGTCACCATAGCTCAGCACTGTCACGCTGCGACCCGTTGGTTCTTCCTTACTTTATTCTTTTTTCATCTCTCTATCTTTTTATTTCTTACTTTATTTTTTCTTTACATAACTCATTTAACACAATTTCTTTTAAATTGTGTACCGAAAAGAAGCGTCTCCACTACCATGGTACAGAGGGAATAGTATTCATGAGAAAAAATTTAGATACAATTTCTAATGACGTGTCTTTTTTTAAAAATATGGATACTCTGTCGAATATTTATACAAGAAACTACGTTCATTGCCTTTTTGAACCAAATCTTGCATATATATAATGATTTTATTGGAGGTTCACTTAAAAATATGGTTAAATAACATGTGATTAACATAAAATTTAATCATTTTACGAATAAGGATATATTGAAATAAAAATTAATAGTATTATAATATAACGTCACTGTCACAACTAAAAATATTACAAGAATATAATAAACTCCTCCCGCATTAGGAGTAACACTTTGACCGAACACGAGTTTTAAGAAATTTAAAGAAAAGTTGGTTGAAAAAGTTAGTGGAATGTGGGACCCACTTTTTATATTGGTTTTATAATAAAATATGAGTGAAATGAGTTAGTGAAATGTAGGACCTACTTACCATTTATGATAAAAATGAAGTGATACTCTTAATTGGGGACGGACCAATATGAAAATTAGTAACACTTATTCGGGGACGACGGAGGGAGTATATGTTTTCCTAATAAAAACGTAACGTCTAAACATTGTGAATCCTCATATTTTTGAGCGAGAGAAAGCTTGGGATATTACAGACGATGTTGGAAGAATAAAAGGGAGATCGGTGAAGAAGACCACATCTCACAATACGCCTAGTGTTCACAGAGTAGGTAAATAGTTTGTTATATATATTCACCGTAAACAACAAGTCACCATTTGCAGAAACTTTGAGTGGAAAAACAACTTCACAAATATCTGGTCGGATAACAAATGCATTTACCCAAGAATTTGCATCCCCGTAGTTGTTCATCCTCTAGATTATAATAAAACGAGTTACTACCTCTGTCCCTGAAAATTTGATACATATTGCCATTTTGGTCCGTCCCTAAAAATTTGATACACTTCACTTTTACCATTTTTGGTAGTGGACCCCATATTCCACTAACTCATTCCTACTCACATTTTATTATAAAACTAATACTCCCTCCGTCCGCGAATAGGAGTCCCGGTTGGCGATTTTCATCTGTCCGCCATTAGGAGTCCCGGTTAGACATTTTATCTTGGGAGTATAAAAAATGATCTCATTGTTCCCTTAATTTAGAAGCTGCAATTAATTTTAATCCACTTTGATTGCAATTTCTCACTCTCTCTCTTGATGTTAGATTTCATTATTCCAAAGAATAAAGCAAATAATAATATAAATGGGTCCCACATTCCACTATCACACACTTTAATTATTACACTCAAACTTTTCTTAAAACTCACACCCAACTCAACCGGGACTCCTATTCGCGGACGGAGGGAGTACTTTAAAAGTAGGACCCACATCCCACCAACATTTTCAACTCACTTTCCATTACATTTCTTAAAACCCGTGTCGGATCAAAGTGTAGCAAATTTTGAGGGACGGAGGTAGTACTATAATATCACATAAACATAGCCGACTCTCCAAAACACATAACCGATATTCCCCATTCATATATAATAGATATCTATGATTATTACTATAATAACGAGGAGGTAGGGAATAACTGGTGAATAATTCAGTTTCAAGATCAAAGCAACAAATCAAGGGATTTCCCTCCGGATCAGATGTCAACCAGTGAGGATTTCCATTCAGAAATACAGCATTTTCCCGGGGAAATCTAGGGCGGCCTATTGCCGCTCCAATGCTTCTCCACGACCCTCCTCCTCTTCCTAGAATGTATACGTAACACGATGCACAATAATCGCCACATAAAATCTTGTACTGCCCACTTAATTTGCTAACTCCAAATCCATATACGCAGCAATGTGTAGGCCGACATGGGAGCTCGATATATTCACTTGTAATTGGATTGCATATACGAGAATTTCATTCAATTTTTCCCATCCATCCCGCACCAAGAGCAAACCATTAATTGAACCAACTACTGAACGTTCACAAGCAGTAGTTGAATCTTGTTTGTGAGGAGGAGGCAAGCTAAACTGTGTAAGAATATTTATTTATTCCTACCAATCTATATCTTTAACAAAACGAACAACTTTATCTAAAGAAATTTGCATATTTATCTAATGAATCTAATTAAGATTCGGTCGAAATCCAAATAATTGCATGATTCGGCATGAGTAGGCTATGGTAAAAACTAAAAAGAATGAGTTGGGCTTTCATATGGAAAATTATTTAGCCCAATTTCGGTTCAGTCTCAATCACACGATCAACGACTCCTCCCTGTCCGCGAATAGGAGTCTCATTTCTTTTTAACGAAATATTTAGAGACGTGGATTAGAAGAATGATAGCGGAATATGGGCTCCACTTTATATATATATTTATTTTATTTAAGTATTTAAGTGGAATTAGTCAGTGGAATATGGGGCATCTTTCTTATTTATAGTAGTAGTTATTATGAACCAGAACTTCTATTTATGGACGGATCAAAATAAAAAAATAGGACTTCTATTCATGAACGAAGGGAGTACTACTAGTTACACATCTGTTCGATCATGGCTTATTTTATTTTCTTCACATTAATTTTTTATGAAATGAGAAACAATAGCATTATATGGAGTTTAAAAACAACAAATGTAACCAAACATAAAATTAAATAAGTTTCAATATCAACCAATGTGCACACAAATTTACGATAAGATGAAAAAATGGTAAACGTAAAATTAATCATTTAGTAAATAACGATCTAATAAAAAATTGTACCAGAATCTTTGAAAATATAAATATCTATACATGTTGATTAACAAACACTTAACGATTGAACATTAGGAATCCCCATAGCTGTGAGCGAGAGAAAGCTTGGGATATAAGTGATGATGTTGGATAAATAAGTTTTATATAGGCGAAGATGAGCATTTTTCACATAACGCTCGGTGTTTTTGGAGTAGATATATAGTTGATCATTTTCAGGCGGAAAACAACAAGTCACCATTTGCAAAAACTTTGAGCGGGAAAATAATTCCATGGATATCACTAACCGTGTATGCCTTTACCCAAGAATTCGCATCCCCGTAGGTGTCCATCTTCCAGATAACAGTGTGACCACGTCGTAATTTATCGCATAAACATAACCGACCATCCAAGACACATAGCCGATATTCGCCATTCAAATATAACAAGTATCCATCATCATAATTAGTAATGTGATCTCGAGGAGGAAGAAAAAAGCTGGTAAACAACTCGGTTTCAAGATCAAAGCAACAAACCAAGGGAATTCCATTCTCCTTATAATCAATTGTCAACCAGTGAAGATTTCCATTGAAAAATACTGCATTTTCCCACGGCAGTCGAGGGCGGCCTATTGCCGCAGCAATGCTTCTCCAACACCCTCCTTCTCTTCCTAGAGTGTATACATGAGCGCCACATAAAATCTTGTATTGTCCACTTAATTTGCTCACGCCAAATCCAAATATGTGGCTAGTCATATACGGAAGAGGGAGCTTGATATATTCACTTGTAATTGGATTGCATACGAAAAGCCTAGCATCAGTTCCATTCCAAACCAAAATCAAACCATTAGCTGAACCAACTACGACACAAAGGAGACTAGTAGTTGAATCTTCTTTGAGAGGAGGAAAGCTGAAGTGGCAAAGTGGCTTGTAGGCCTCGTCGCAGACTGCAAACCCGATGTCTCGATGAACAAAAGCCAGGCCTGGTTGCGGAGTATACCACATCTCAAAGTCGCCACCTTTTATCAAATTGCGCCATGATTTGCAAACACAATTGCACTTCATAATGCATTTAATCGGAAGTCTTCTAAAGATCTCTCTCGTCATCTCTTGCGGTAGATTTGTCAACAAATCTTGCTCATGCAGCAATCTTTTACTCCTCCTTCTGAGGGCAGTTGTGGAGATCTTCATCCATACATAACTGCAGTAGGGAAGCTACGTAAGAACATTTGTTTCCACTTACCAATCTACATTATCAGACTAAAATACTAAGTGCATTATTATCCGAGCTACATTATTAGGCTAAAAATCTACATTATTGGATGACACGTTGCATTAATCTAACTGTTAGATCACAAGAGCCAATGAACGACAAGTATTTTGTGTTTTATAAATATTTAGTGTAAGGACATGAATACATCCCCAATCTATATCTATAACAAAAAATTGAAAACAAATTAAATCATTTATCTAATGAATCAAGACATAACATAAACAACCAGTCAATTTAGTTGGGGGATTCAGCACAAATAAACAAATTTAACAAGACATAAATGAAGAACCCAAAAAAAGACTATTTTAACAAAAAAAAATAGAAAATTGCTCGAAATTCATCAGCACTTACCTAATTAATTTTCGAAATCGGCAAAAGAATTGCTCGAATTCAGCAAACTTAGCACTCATGACCTAATTAAGATTCGGTAGAGAGAATAAGAAGTTGGGATATTCATAAGGATTAGACTATTGTATTTATAATCCGAAATTAGTTGGGCTTTCATATGAGTTAACATGTTTGTTTATAATCCGAAATTAGTTGGGCTTTCATATGAGTTAACATGTTTGTTGGGTTACTCGTACACGTACGGGCTTGATCCAAAATAGATAATATTAAACTAATATCCGGTCGACAATTCTAATATTAATGATATATTGGAAATAAAGCGCAGTGTTTGTGGAATAAATAAATATAAATAGTTTGATAAAAAAAAGTAGAGTTTTTGAAACTGACAATTGTATATTTTAGAATCGAAACACAGGAGGTGAAGCAATAAATTTAATAATACTCCCACCGTCCCACTTTAGGAGTCCAGGTCACTTTTGCACACACGTTTTGTAAAAATTATAATAAATAGTTAAAATAAAGAAATGGTAAAATTAGAGAGAGAATAATGCTGAGTAGAGTCTTAACAACATTATTCTCTCTTATTTTTACCATTTCTCCACTTTAACTATTTATTATGATTTTTACAAAATGGGTGTGCAAAAGTTACCGGGACTCCTAAATTGGGCCGGAAGGAATAGTAAATTAATCAAGTTTATTGAATAATACTCTTCATAGAAAATAGTCTCCTTCTGTCATTTTGAAATGTGTACAAAAAATAGTGGTATTTCTCATAATGAAAAGTTTCTATCATACTTTATTCACATTTAATTTCTGACATCTCTCTTATATTAATTCACTTTTCTTCAATCTCCCTTTCTTTATTAAATTCTCTTAAAACTCGTGTTATCCACGTATAAGACTATTTTTATGGTATAAGAGAGTAGTAAACTATTAATTTATGCTGAATTAGAATGCAAATTAAATTAAGCACGAACTAATAGATGATTATATCCACAGTTAAAAAATATCTCCATTTTCGGTTCATCCACCAAAACTTATCTCTATCTAGACAGTAAATTTCTCTTTTAATGAGATGTGTCATATTTTTGTACTAATAATATTCTGACTATTTTTCATTCAATTTTACATTATAACATATATTGTCCCCTGTCAAAACATGAATTTATCTTTTAATGAGATGTGTTTATTGAATTAAATTGTACTGTAAATAGTAAAAGATAAATAAAGAATAAAGTAGAAGAGAGATAAAGTAGTGTACTTAATAGGAATCTATACATGTAGCTTAATAAAAAATTAATGACTGAACATCGCTAATCCCCATAGCTGTAAACGAGAGAAAGCTTGGGAAATAGGTGATGATGTTGGAAAAATAATACTTAGATCGCCGAAGATAAGCATTTCTCACAAGACTATCGCTGTTTTTGGAGTGGATATATAGTCGACCATTTCTACACTCGATAAATAACAAGTTACCATTTGCAAAAACTTTGAGCGGTAAAATAGCGTCATGGATATGACTGATGGTATATACATTTATCCAAGAATTCGCATCCCTGTAGTTGTTCATCTGCCAGATTACAACACTGCGATGAAAAATATCGCATAAACATAGCTGACCCTCCAAAACACATAGCCGATATTCGCCAATTTTGTATAGCCAGAATCTATCATCATAATTAATGTGTTCACAGGGAGGGACAGAAAAGCTAGTAAAGAGCTCGGTTTCAAGATCCAAGCAACAAACCAAGGGACTCCCCTTCGGATCCCATGTCAACCAGTGAAGATTTCCATTTAAAAATGCAGCATTTTCCGGAGGTAGTCTAGGGCTGCCTATTGCGGTTCCAATGCTCCTCCACGACCCTACTCCTCTTCCTAGAGTGTATACATGACATGATCCATATTTATCGCTACACAAAATCTTGTATTGCCCACTTAATTTGCTCACGCCAAATCCAAATATGCAGCTACGTATAGGCTGACGAGGGAGCTCGATATATTCACTTGTGATTGGATTGCATACGCAAAAACTAACAACACTGCCATACTGCACCAAAATCAAACCATTAACTGAACCAACTACTGTACGAGATAAATCTTGATTCTGAGGGGGGCGAAAGTCGAACTGGCAAAGTGGCTTGCAGCCTTCATCGCAAACTACATACCCCGTTTCTCGATGAACGAAAGCCAGGCCTGGTTGTGGAGTATACTCCAACGCAAAGTCACCCCCTTCAATCAGACTGCGCCATGATTTACAAACACACTTGCACCTCATAATGCGTATAATCGGAAGTCTTCCCAAGATCTTTCTAATGATATCTTGTGGTATATTTGTCAAAAAGCCTTCCTTCTGCAGCAATATTCTTTTACTTCTTCTCACGGCAGTAGGGGCGCTTTTATTCATCATCCTATACTAATGTTTAGTAACCTTCATCAATTTATATCTATAAAAAAAAGAACAACTTTTTCTCAAGAAATTTAATCAATTATCTATTGAATCAACACATTACATAAACAAGCAGTCATTTAAGTAAGGGGATTCAGCACAAATAAACAAATATAAGAATAAGAGTTGTCACAACATAAATGAAGAACTATTAGTAATCAATATAAAAAGACAAGTAAATTGAAATAGTAGTCGAATTGATCGAAATTCATCAGCACCTACCTAATTAATTCTCGAAATTTAAATCCTGCAAATTAAATAATTGCTCGAATTCAGCTAACTCAGCTAGCGATCTGTCGAAATCGAAATAATAATTGCTTGATTCGGTAGAGAGTGAAGAATGAGTTGCGCATTTTATATGGAAAAATTAGGGTATTTAAATATTTATAATCCAAAATGAGTTGGGCTTTCATATGAAAAAGCTATTTAGCCCAATTTTTAGTTAAATGATATAACACCAAAAATGAGTTTTAGTATACAAAACTTATCTAATCCCATGTCAAATCTAATTTATTTTTGGATTTTTTCTATGGAATAATACTACTACTAGTTATGGTGCTGCCGCAAAAAATTTATGACATATTCAAAAATTGTGTAAAGTTTGAATTTAATGGTTAGAGCAAAACTAATTTCTAATGTGATGTATATAAAAATGGGTTTGAGGTTCATGTTATTAATTGAAGATTGTGTAGACAATGATGCTGGAAATCGTTGAAGATCATCATATTTCACCAAATTAAACGCACTACGTTTTTTGAGTAGATAAATAATATATTATTGGTATTGACTGTAAACAACAAGTAATTATATGCAAAAACTTTGAGCACTCATGTGTAAATTAAAGCATGATCGATGTTCATATTATTTTATAAACACAGCAAATTTATTATTGTCCCTAATATTCAATTACCATGGAAACATACAGTGACAATTGTATATTTTGGGATCGAACAAGAGGTGGTAAAACAATAAATTTGAATAATAGAAAATTAATTATGCTAAATTAGAATGCAAAATAAATTAAGCACAAAAGTAGGTCAATCACATAAAAAGACATTGCTTTGATGTATCAAACTATGACCACTCTTTCCACAAATTCAATAGCCACAACACTCTGGCAGTACTAACCATACTCTTATATTAGATTCATAGCTAGTTGAACACAAAGCCACAAAATTCTTATCAGCAAATTAACAATCATATGAATGCATAGAAGCATAGTAAATACTTCCTTTGTCCCAAGATAAACGACTCACATTCTTTTTTGGGACGTCCCAAGATAAGTGAGGCATTTCGTTTTTTGGAATTCTCTCTACTTTATTAACTCTCTTGTTTTATTCACTTTCCACTTTACTAACAAAACCTCATTTTCTTAAATTCCGTGCCAAAAAGTTTGTGTTCACTTATCTTGGGACGGAGGGAGTATTACTCTCTACCCCACAAGAGTGTACACGGTTAGTTGTGCACGAATTTTAATGCACAATTAGTAAAGTATGCGATACATAAAGAAAAAGAAAGTAATAAAGAAATTATTAATGGAGAATTGATCTCAACTCAATAGTTTTCAAAATTAAAAAATTGCATACTCTTGTGAAACTTAGTTAAAAAGAATAGTGCGTACTCTTATAGGATGCAGAAAGTATTGTAAGTACTACTCCCTTCATTAACACAAACAAGAACGCATATCCATAATTAGTAGATAGAAATACTAACTATATCCACGAAAAATGTTTCTCTTTCTAATAAGACGTGTCTCATTACTAATAATATTTCTCACTATTTCTTTCTATTTTTATTATTTTATAAATTTTAAAACTAGAATTCTCCTGTAAAAAATTAATTTTCTTGTACAAAAGTACTAATACCCATATCTTACTCCAATTAGTGAGGGTCTTCTCCACAAGAAACAAAAAAGTCAATAGAGATGCATCATATGCATGAGTTAGCTCAACCATCCTTTAAATTTATATTTATTTATCATTAAAAAAAAAGTCAACGAAGATAAAAATAAAAAAATAGAGTATCAATCAAAGAAAAAAGTCAAAAACAAACAAAGCTTCACACCTTGTTCCTCACCATCACAGGAACACCTTGTCCTAACTTGAACACCAAGAGGCAAAACAACGTTAGGACAAGCGCGAACGGCCGGCCTCCAACGAGGCCGGCCAGAGCGACGAGACAGAGCATCATGTTCGATCTCCGAGCCGCCACAGGCTCGGAGATCTCGCTGCAGCCATTGCCATCCGATTCCTCGATCAATTCTCGATCAGAGCAAACCGAGCCGCCCCCGTCTCCTTCTCCTTCTCTTTCTCCGTTGTCGGAAGCCGACGATGACGCGCTTCCGTTAACGTCGATCATCGCCTCGCCCTCCTCGTCGCAAGCAATGCCGAAATCATGATCCCTTTTCCCGCTCCTGAGCTTCTTCGGCACGATTTTCCTCATCTTCGATTTGATCTTCGCCTTCCTCGATTTCCTCTTGGCGGAGGCGGAGGCGATCTCCATCTCCGGCGGAATCTCCGGTGGAATCTTAACCAATCGGGAAATTCGGGAGCTCTTCACCTTCTTCCATGGGAAAGGCATCGTTGCAGGCGAAATCGATCGGATTTGGATTCCGAATTTTTATTCAATGAATTGATTCGGAAATGCAGATGATGTCTGCATAAATCATCCAAAAACCCTTGATTTGAAATGGAGAGATTTGATGATGAGTTTTTGCAGAAAGGGAGAAACTTTGAATCTTTGATTTCCCCCTTTCTGCTTCAAAAATGGATGGGATTGAGAAAATTTTTATTTGGTGATATTTAAGGCTAATTGCGTTGTTAATATTTTGACAGGTGTGAATACACGCACGTCATGGGGTATTTGGGTCGGGTGAGATTGGGCCCGTTTTAATCAGGCCCAAATCTAGCCACAGCCCGAATTTGATTTGAGCCCATTGGGCTCCTAATTTATTTTAGGGAAGTTACATTTGTTATGAAATGAATGAGGAATGAGACTATTGTTGTAAGATTTGGTACATAATAAGATGATGAAGTTACATTGTTGCAATTGATTATAAATGAATAGTTTTCAATTAAATGGGAATTTTCACAAGTTCCAAAATTGAGAAGTTCAATGACGTAGTAATGCATTGGTGAGAATTTTAGAATAATATGTGAAAAATTAAGTGTATTTGCGCATATCGTTTTTATAGTATATTTGTTTAATACTTTTAGAATACGAGAATAAGATAGATTGTTGTGTAGTGTTTGTAAAATTGTTGTGTAACGTTTATAATATTGTTGTATAAGTGGTATCACGGTGTCACTTTAAGAGGGGTTGTCATTTTAACACAAACCTGAGAATAATGATAGTGTAGTGCAGGGTGACTAATCATCCAAAATGAAAAAAAAAGGTAAATGTGGATATTATTCCGTAAACGATTCAAATAATATTAGGATCCAAATAAAATTCAATAATAAGAAGCTAGAAGATCTAAGAGTTTGGCTCTTTCATTTCAATTTATATGTCAATAATATTCACATTTCACTTTTTTCTAAGAAAAAGAGAGCCAAAAGCTCTAAGAACACCGGTGCTTATATAGGTACATATCAAATACTCCATTCGTCTCCGATTAGGAGTCACACTTTGACCGGACACGAGTTTTAAGAAATGTAAAGAAAAGTTGGTTGAAAAAGTTAGTGCAATGTGAGATCTATTTTTTATATTGATTTTATAATAAAATATGAGTGAATTGAATTAGTGGAATGTGAGACCTACTTACTATTTATAGTAAAAATGAAATGTGACTTTTTATTAGGGACAGACCAAAATGTAAAAGTGTGACTCTTAATCGGGGACGGAGGGAATAACAATCTAACCTATTAAGTCTCACCTTATTTCCCTAATAAATACATGTAAAAACAAAACTAAGTAATATCAGCTTATTTCACTAATAAATACATATAAAAACAAAACTAATTTTCTATATTTTTCAATCCTCATTTCTTGAATAAACAAAACATTTCTTGAAAATCAAAACAAAACATTCTTCTTGATAAAAGTGAATACTAGAATTTTCTAGGATAAAATGAATATTAAAATATTAAAATCCAAATGGCTCAGTCAGTCTATTTCCAGCAACCTCCATTTTCAGTTCCACTGTTCCACCATTTCCATTCAAAGTCGAATTCAGCTCAAAATTCTAAGAAAGGAAGCAAATCCACCCCCTAAATCTCAAATCAAGCAAAAATGAGAGAAATCCTCCACATCCAGGGCGGCCAATGCGGCAACCAGATCGGCGCCAAATTCTGGGAGGTGATCTGCGCCGAGCACGGCATCGACCAAACCGGCCGCTACAGCGGCGAATCCGACCTCCAGCTCGAGCGCGTCAACGTCTACTTCAACGAGGCCAGCGGCGGCCGCTACGTCCCACGCGCCGTCCTCATGGACCTCGAGCCCGGCACCATGGATTCCGTCAGATCCGGCCCCTACGGCCAGATCTTCCGCCCCGACAATTTCGTCTTCGGCCAGTCCGGCGCCGGAAATAATTGGGCGAAAGGTCACTATACCGAGGGAGCCGAGCTCATCGACTCCGTTCTCGACGTCGTGCGCAAGGAGGCCGAGAATTGTGACTGCTTGCAAGGTTTGCTTCTCGATTTTTTTTTCTTAGTTAGATCTGTTGTTTTTCTCGTTAAATCATGTTTAACAGTGATTAATTGTTGTATTCAGTCTGTTATGATGTTTGATTTTGCCTAATTTTAGTGTAGTGTGTGGATTTGTTGCTATGGAATTCCAATATTTCTTCGTTAGATCTGCTGTTTTTCTCATTAAATCATGTTTGCCAGTATATAATTGTTGTATTCAGTCTGTTTTGATGTTTGGTTTTGCCTAATTTCAGTGTAGTGTGTGGATTTGTTGCTATGGAATTCCATATTTCTTCTTTAGATCTGCTGTTTGTCTCTGTTTAGAAGTAATTAATTGTTGTATTAAGTCTGGTTTTGATGGTTGATTTTGCCTAATTTTAGTGTAGTGTGTTGATTTGTTGCTATGGAATTCCGTATTTTGCTGATCTGAATTTACATACACTCAGTGATGCAGAGATATAGGTAGCATTTAATTGAACTTCATATATAATTTTGAATATGCCAGATTTCACCATAATATTGTATCAATTGCAACAAATTCCAAATTCAATGATATTCTGTTGGATTGTGACATTGCTATGATATTTCCTCAATAGGATTTCAAGTGTGTCATTCGTTGGGTGGGGGCACGGGATCCGGAATGGGAACACTTCTCATCTCCAAAATCAGGGAGGAGTATCCGGACAGGATGATGTTGACATTCTCCGTGTTTCCATCTCCAAAGGTATCCGACACGGTTGTGGAGCCATACAATGCCACGTTGTCTGTTCATCAGCTCGTTGAGAATGCAGATGAGTGTATGGTTTTGGATAACGAGGCTCTCTACGATATCTGCTTCCGTACCCTTAAGCTTTCCACTCCTTCCTGTAAGTTTGCTTATTTTGGTGATCATTTAATGTGTAGAAGTATGATTTAGCAGGCAGTATTTCTGATGCAAGTGATTATGGCCGTTGTATTGCAGTTGGCGACCTCAACCACCTTATCTCCGCCACCATGAGTGGCATCACATGCTGTCTCCGTTTCCCAGGCCAACTCAATTCTGATCTCAGGAAACTGGCTGTCAACCTTATCCCCTTCCCACGGCTTCACTTCTTCATGGTTGGATTTGCACCATTGACCTCCCGAGGCTCCCAGCAGTACAGGGCTCTCACAGTACCCGAACTCACTCAGCAGATGTGGGACGCAAAGAACATGATGTGCGCTGCAGACCCACGCCACGGGCGTTACTTGACCGCCTCAGCCATGTTCCGTGGCAAGATGAGCACCAAAGAAGTCGACGAGCAGATGATCAACGTGCAGAACAAGAACTCGTCCTATTTTGTCGAGTGGATCCCCAACAACGTAAAGTCCAGCGTCTGCGACATCCCTCCCACGGGTCTGAAAATGGCTTCCACCTTCATTGGCAACTCCACCTCGATCCAGGAGATGTTCAGGCGCGTGAGCGAGCAGTTCACAGCAATGTTCAGGCGCAAGGCTTTCTTGCATTGGTACACTGGCGAAGGGATGGATGAAATGGAGTTTACCGAGGCTGAAAGCAACATGAACGATCTCGTGGCAGAGTATCAGCAGTACCAGGATGCAACGGCCGATGATGAGGAGTACGAAGATGAAGAAGAGGAGGAGGATGTTGCTTGATGTGTTTCATGAGTTCCCATGGTATGTCCAAATCTCATGGTCCTTGAATTTTTATTAGTGTGGCTTGATTGTTGTTTACTAAACCTTAGGAATATGCCTAGATTTATTTGTCCATATGTATATGATATGATTTGTGTTTCTTCATGTTGTGTGTGATTTTATGAATGTTTTTTGCTGTTCCTGTGTACAGTTCTCTCTTTTTTGTTTCTTGGAATATTTCTTTCTTGCATAATCACGTGGGACGCAATTTGTCGGGCTCAAGTGAACGGCCTTTAAATTTCTGTTCATTTTTCAATTAAAAAAATGTTACTACTACTATTTTCACATGTTTTACAACTATAGTACAAGTATTTGCTGCTGAATAAAACTCAGAAGAGAATTCAAAACTAGGCCCTTTTTCGAACATGATCTCAGTGACTAGGAACAGCCGTTATATCCTGGAAAACCTGCAGCCTCCTCCGGTTTTGGGAATTCCCAAAACCGAGATATCCGGCTTTGGTAGTCAATGGTGAAGCACACCGGACATTTGGTGAGTCGGGGTTGTGGTTCTGATCGAAACACAGAGAACGCCTCAGTGGTTGGTTCTTTGACATTGTGGTTTTCTCTGGCTGAGTCCGATATCCCTCTCCAAGTTCTATCGCTCCCATCAATTCACGCGCCTTGGAAATTATGTTGGAGTAAACATTCTCATCACTGAACCCTTCTTGATCCACTGAAGCAGCAGAAACAGAAAACTCATCTGATGATGAAGTTTTCTGATAGATTTCTTCCGCCACATTAGCCCAGCTCTTCCCGTGCTGCTGCTCGCGTCTTGAAATCTCAGGCGCTCGATTCTTGACTGAGATATCTTCTACTTTTCCATTATCTTCCAGAACCTGTGGCAACATATCCGGGCTTGCAAATGACAGCACTGATTCACTACTGGGGGATGATCCGAATGACAGTTTCCGGCAATAGTTTCCCTTCACATTTTCTACCAAAACGGCCTTTCCTTGATCTCCATCTCCCTCGCATCTTCTTGGCTGAGTGAGTGAAACTTTAGGCTCATAATGGTTCGCCCTCTTCTCGTAAGCAAAACCAGTAGATGCTCCTTTGCTCATATCCCCTGATGAAGGCAGTAGAGACGACATCGTTCCATTGCTATCATTTGAACGTCTCTGAGAAACGAACCTACCGCCCCACTGCTCCATCTGTTTTGTAACGTGCTGTGACTCAAACTCGACCAGAATCTCAGAGGCACGCTCCATTGACTTAACGTGAGATTCATCGACAGCGCCATTCTCGGATGGTATCCCTTCGAGGAGAAACCTGGCTTCTGCCAACTTGTTCGTGTGCATCAAGCATACTGCCAAGTTACACTGCTTATTCTTGTCCGCATCAAACGATAGTGCTTTTCTGCATACACGTTTACAGTTTTACACGATACACCCTCAGCGGTCTGCAAGATCTAAATACGAAAACTCGATACACATTACCTGTAATTTTCTTCAGCAGACTTGAAATCTTTCTTTTGCATGTAGGCCCAAGCTAAATTTCCCAGCAACCTGCAGTTATGTTGTCAAAGTTACAAGGTAGTGAAGAAGAATCGTACGAGCATGTTCACGAACTAAAGAATCGAAGAACATACAAACCTCGAATACTCCTTCTGAACTGTGACCAGAACCTTCTTCTTTCCTTGAGACCTTGCAATCTTTGTTTTCCTCCCAGAAAAGGCCATTCCCTCTTCCAGTTGCTTCAGTTTATACTGTAGCAGTTCGATCTCTTCCTCCACCCTTCTGGCTTGCTGCGTTTACGAGACTTTGATGCTCAGACTACCAATTTCCAAATTTCAGAAGAAAAAAAGTACACTTGTATAACAGTTTACCTTGTAGAGTTCAACCAATATGTTGTCGAGCGCCTCCTGAGAGTCGGGAGGAGATAGGTGGCGAAAGGACTTGATGGCCTCGATGGCTTCATCCGAGCGATTCAACTGTTTCATGACAACCGCCATGTCTTTGAGAGCACTGTCGACTCGATCACCAGCGTTTATCGCTTGCCAGAACAGCGAAATCGCCCTGCAAGGATCCTTGTCCACAAGCTGCAATTACAGAAGCCATTTCAGAAAAATTCTTATCACCATAATTTCCACAGTAAAATTTCACTGTTTATTTTCGGTAACGAAGATAAATAAACAAAACATAATAAGAAGCCAGAAAACAACAAAATCAACCAACCTGAACATGTTTGGCTCTAACATAAGGCGAGTCGCCGGCCGGGATCTTGTGAATGACATGAAACAGATCTCTCTTCTGTTGTGGCTCCGACCTCGTCATCTCCGGCCACAGCCGGCTATTCTTCCATGTCGGTGGCGGCGTCAAGAAGCCTCTCGGGTGAAAAGAGTCAGCGTTGTTGTGACGATCAACGCAACTGCTACTCGACATCGCCATTTCCTTCAATAAGTAGTTCTTGACACCCTTTTTCACTCAATAATATCAACAAAATTGGTTTCTTTCAATGAATTCTTGGATGATTCAGAAAACTATGAAAGTAGAGAGATTAAAAAGATTGAAATATTAATTTGATGATCGTCAAAAAGTGTGGGAATAGCCGTTATGTATGTTGCCGTTTCCAAAAGCCGCGACTCTTTGGTGGAATTTATAATATTGTTAGTCTCATATATAATAATAATGCATAAATATAGTTATAATATGTCATTGCATAATTATCTGTATATCATAATGTATATAAAATTTTATTATAATGTATGTAAAATTTTGAAAAATAAAACTAATTCGGTTGATATATTATTGATAAGATAAAATAAATCTAAATAAAATAGATGCATCGAATAAATGATGAGGAAGGAATTAGAGGAATCAAAAATAAAAATATGGAGAAAACAGAGAATAGAAGAATTCTAAAAAAATGATGTAAACGTAACAAAATATCGCGTTGCGTGATTATCTATATATAATAATGTGTGTAAAATTTTGTAAAATAAAGCTAATTTTGTTGATATATTTATGATTAGATAAAATAAATCCAAATAAAATGGATGCGTGGAATAAAATAATGTGAGAAATTAAATTTAGAAAATGGAGAAAAGAAGAAGGGATAAAAATTATAGATAAATTGAGATGAGAGAGAAATAATGTAAATGTCCAAAATGCGATTCGCAAATCCCTGCGACATGAAAACCGACTTGGGCTCTACTTTAATCCACATTGATATCATCTCATTAAATGAGCATCACACAATCATTGTGGTTATGTTTAATTGCTAAATTTGTGAAGAAAAGAAATTTGATTCCTTAAATTTAAAATTTTATATTTATTTTGAATTTTAATCAAATTAGAAAAGTAATCATAATCTTAGATATTCTTTTTCTTTGTTGTATGATTAGATATTTAATGGGATGTAGATAACTTTATACAACTATTATTATTAATAATAATTAATTACTAATTTTTTTAAATAATTTAAAATTATGAATCATACTTAATTTAGATATAAAAATAACTATAAATAAGACTTAATAGTAACAATTATATTATTTATAATTGTTATTATGAATATCAAAATTATTATCATTAATTTATTAAATAATTCATATATAGTTATTTAAATTATGAATCACATAATAATAATTAATAATAATTATCACTCTCTCTATCCCACAAAAATATGGAAATATGGGATGGCACGGGAATTAAAACACAAATGGTAAAGTAAGAGAGAAATAACAAGAAAAAGTAACTATAGTATTGTTAGTGGAGAATGGTATACATCTTATAAAGTGAAAATAGTTACTCCCTCAGTTTCACTATAGTTGAGTCATTTTACTATTTCGGAAAGTTTCTTCATAATTGAGTCATTTCCTTATATGGTAACTTTTTTCTCTATCTTACTTTATTCTCTCTTATTTTATTCTCTCTATTTTATTCACTTTATACTTTATTCTCTCTATCTTTTCTTCTCTCTTACTTTTTTATCTATTTATTTTACACACCCAAGATTCATTTCTAAAACTCCGTGCCGAAAAGTTTCGCCTCAACTATGGCGAAACGGAGGGAGTATTAAAATAGAAGAGGATATTCTTATGGGACATCTCAAAATGAAAAATGTCATTGTTTTTATGGGATGGAGGGAATATTATTTCATAAATTACTCTCTCCGTCCCAAAAAATAAGGACACTTTCATTTTCCGTGCGTCCAATAAAAATATCATAAATTCGAAATTAAGTTTCCATTTCAACATTATTATTGGCAACATGATTATATCAAAGTACATAAATCATGATGCCTAAAGTTGGCTTATAAAATCGAAGTTGCAATTCTAACATTCGTAAAAACAAATACATTTTGAGTCAACGCAGTCACCATAAAAATAGCCTTCTTCATGACACTCTGCCGCACACAGGTCCCTAGTAGCAAGTACTTCAGCGCAAACCCCCTGATACAACTTGCTTAATACTTGGCAGTAATTAGCTGCTTCAATCATCATGATCTCCTCTGCAAATGAAATTAGTTAGCATAGATAAACATGAAATCGATATATCTAGTCATATTGTATTTGGGTTACGTCTAATTCCTTCAAAAATTGTCCAAATGGGCATGCTCAGTATTCAGACAAATTTTGTCTCGTGGTGTGTCCAATCAATTAAAACTGTGATTGGTTCGACACTCGTTGCAATACTTTAAATAAAAAACTCAGTTATAGAAATATGTTGATAGTAATACTTTATGAGATAATGTTTGTAAATTGAAAATGATGTGTTATTGAGATAATATATGTAAATGAAAAGAGAATTTTTTGTGAGTATATATGGTAAAAATTGATAATTATTTTGAGTAAAAGAGAATATACATTAATCTACGAGACGGAACAAAATTGTCGAGAGACTTGACCAATATGCAATAATTTATAATTGCAAAATTCAGAATAAATTCAAGATATACTACTTGATTAAAATTTATAATAGAACTTGACAAAAATGCAATAGTTACATGTTACTATTATCCAAAAAAGAAGAAAGAGTGTAAACTTACGAGAAGCTAAAAGGCAGAGAAGAAAGAGAGAGAGAATTGAGAATTGTTTAGCCATTTTGAGAGTAGGATTTTTAGGTTGATATTTGATATGATTTTTAGGTTGATATTTGATATGGTTACATTCTTAGCTTTTTTATAGAGTGAAGAATTGCACAAATTGAAGAAAAACAATGATGCTTATTTTAGTCACGTTTCATAACAACTTTCCATTTTTTTTACATGGAAAAATAAAGTAATAAATCTTCTTCTTTTAACAACTTTCTGTTTTGTTTTACCTGGAGAGATTATGTTGTTCTTCGTTACAAACGTATAAACATGACAAAAGTTTGATACTATTATAATATATAATATTTTTCGTGTTTTTCTTGATATTGTTAGTCTCATATTTATTATTATTATTATTATTATTATTATTATTATTATTATTATTATTATTATTATTATTATTATTATTATTAATAATACATAAATATAGATAAATAATGGCATTGCATAATTATCTGTATATAGGTTTGTGTTAAAATGACAACCCCTCCATGTGTACAAATGATTGACTAGGAATGGTGGTATGGTGTTATTGCATTGCATGATTATCTATATATAACAATGTATGTAAAATTTTGTCAAAATAAAGCTAATTTTGCTAATATGTTAATCATAAGATAAAATAAATCCAAATAAATGGATGCGTGGAATAAAATGATGTGAGAGAAATTAGAAAAATCGAACTTAGAAAATGGAGAAAACTAGATAAATTGAGATGTGCTAGAGGGAGATAACGTAAATGTAGATAAATGCATGAAATTACTACAATTGTCCTATAATTTTTATTCGAGATCACAAAAGTATCATCCACGTAATCATTGAAACATATCTAATTCCATACCCTTTAAGTTAACATATTAAATTATAGAGTATAAAAATAGAACACACGTTTGGCCTAATTTTTTCACTCATTTTCATTATAAAGTCAAATAATTTTTTAAAATTCGATCACGGAATTTCCCGACGAGCCGTCGGAATTCGAAAAAAGGCCGGTATACATCAAGATATGTCCCAATATACGATAATGGCTGCAAAAGAAGCAAAAATAACACTACTTTTCTACTTCCACTATTCAAAAAAGAGATAAAAATGAGATACTTAATTCACACTTGATAACTAAAACAAGAACTACCAAAACCTAAATGGAGGAGAGATCTTCATACACTGTCTTGATACCCGGCCTCTCCGACACTGGCCTGATGCACCGGAGGGCGATCCCGAGCAACTCTTTCATCCCTTTATCCGTAGCCGGGATGCTCATCTCCGCCACCAGTGCTGCATCGAAGCAGTCCGATCCCCGCCCTTCCGCCACCTTGAACCGGACCCAATCCGTCAGCCCGACTCCCCCATCCGCACCGGAGGCGACATCGCCAGCGCACTTCCCGGTTAGGAGTTCCAGCATTATGACTCCGAACGCATAGACGTCTGATTTGAACGACGGGAGGGGCTTCTTTGATGCGACGAGCTCTGGCGCCCGGTAACCTAGAACACCGGCATCGAGGATCTGCTCAATGGTGCCCGATTGGGTCATGAGACGGTGCAGGCAGAAGTCGGCTACACGGGCGTTGAGGTCGGGCCCTTCGAGTAATACGTTTGCTGCTTTGAGGTTGCCGTGAGGCATGGCTCGGTCGAAATGGAGATAGTTCAGGCCACGTGCAACGTCTACTGCTATCTTGAGCCTCTGAGCCCACGTCAAGGGCGGCCCCTTCCTTCCCGGCCGATCTGCAAATGGTCGGTTCGTTGAAAACGTATAACAGTTGGAAACACAGACAGAGAATTACTACTTCACATTGTGCATAAGCAACAATCAAATGTCCAAAAATCAGCCAAAATATATGATGATTCAATGATGTTTTAAAATTCTATGCTCATTCATTCCATTACAATTATGAAAAAAAAATTACTCCCACCGTCCCAACAAAGATTGTTCCAACGAAGATAGTCCACTTTTGTCCTAACGAAGATACCCCATTTTCTGAAAAAAAATTACTTCATTCTATCTCCATTTAACACACAAAATAACACTGCATAAAATCTAGTGTGGTTCATAAATTTACGATGCAACCACACGAACCACATCCACGCCAAACACACATTACGAATACATAAGACAGTAAATTCATTGAAAATCGAGGCTAGGAGATACCGTAGAGGAAGCTCGCGAGGCCTCCGGGGGAAATGTAGTCTGAAAGGATGAGCTTTTCGTGTTGCGTGGGGCCCCAGTAGTACCCTCTCAGCCCCACCACATTTGGATGTCTGATGTTGGAAAACTTCTTTGCTTCTCTAGCAAACTCCTTCCTCTGCTTAGCAACTCCTTCCCTCAACCACTTCACGGTCAAGAGCATCCCGTTCTCGAGAGTCGCTTTGTAGGACGTCCCGTGGCTGCTCCGTCCAAGGACTTCCGCTGGGGCTCGGGACAGCTCCTCAGCAGTGAACGAGACAGTGTCGTCGAGAAAGTACAGCTCTCCCGCCAGGCGGTCGGGAGATCCGGCTTCTAATTTCGAGAGGCTCTCCATAGTGTACGAATCACCGGATTCAGGGGACCACGAGAAGGGGCTGGTCTTCGATGGGGAGAAACCGGTTACTGCCGCCAGTTTCTCCTCAGGGTCGAGTATCTCCGACGACGACCCTTTCCTCGATCTCGCCAGATCCCCAGCCAAAACGAGCAAGCCACTGGAGCGGTCCCTGCCACCTACGCTTGATGGATTCGTTGAAGTGCGGCTGATGTCTTTCGTCGTCGTAACAGGGGACGGCCTCTTGGATTTTCGCTTGTGACGGATGAAAACGACGAGCAGGATCAGAATAGCCAAGGCCGCCACACAAGAAACCACGATTGCCACGATAACGATAGTTCTCGGATGATTATTTCCAGCTTGGCCTTGTCTCGGTCCCGAAGGAGGATTCGGGAACTGCAAGGCGGAGTTGCCAGGGTAGAACGAAGACAACGGGAACCTCCTCAGATTATCCGGGACAACGCCCGAGAGATCATTGTACGAAGCATTGAAGCTCACGAGACTATCAGACAAGTTCTCTGGCAGATGCCCGGTGAAATGGTTCCCGGAGATGTCCAACGAGCTTAGCCTCGTGAGATTAGCAAACGAGCTAGGCAACGACCCCGAGAAGTTGTTTCTTCCGACGTTGAGCCTTTCAAGCCCAGTGATCAAACTGAATCCATCAGGCAACTCACCACTGAGCCCATTGTCAGAGAGATCAATAGCAAGAAGATTAGTAATGTTAAAGAGAGGCGAGAACTCGATCGTTCCAGAGAAGGCATTGCCCTGCAGGTGGAGTTCCGCGAGAGTCTCAGACATCAAAAGGGAAGGCAAAAGAGGCCCTCCTAATCCGTTGAAGCTGAGATCGAGAGTGGCGAGCTTTGGAAAATGCGCGATGGCTTTAGGAAGCGAACCATTCAGGGAATTGCGCGACAGGTTGAGGTAATTCAGACGCAGAAACTGAGCCGTCGCCTCTGGAATAGGCCCGGTCAATTGGTTTTGGCTCAGATCAAGGATCTCGACGTTCTCCCATTTAGCCAACCTAGTCAAATTTCCTTGGAAGTTGTTTCTCGACACGTCGATCACAGCACAGCTTCCCGTCAGCAGTGGAAGCTCACCAGAGAGGTGATTAGACGACAGGTTGAGAGTGTGCAATGTCGTCGAAGTAATGAAACTTATAGGCCCTGTCAAGTAAAACAAGGTATTAACAATAGCTTTTGCATCACTTCCTAAATGGATAAGATCATAAACAGTTTGCTTAAACAAGAAAAGCAAACACAAACATTAGATAAAACATAAGAACCTAAAGCTCTAAACATAGTTATAAAATCTAGACGATATCTTAACTTATCATATCAAATCAAGCAAACCAAACGAGCCTTAAACATCATATCCTACTTCACTGGAAATCCAACAATAATCAACACAACAAATTCATACCTAAAACATTAGATACACATAGGAACATAAACAGTTACTAAAACACGAAAAGCAAACAATAGTTTGTCAAGAAAAAGATCCTTATAAGCTCAAAACATAGTTATAAGATCCCTAAATATCATATCCTACTTCGTTTGCAATCTAACAATAATTAACAATACTAATTCATACCTAAGTTATGAACATATAAAAATTCACAATTTTCTCAAAGAAAAAAGACGAGCTTTGATGGACAATGTACCTGAGAGGTTATTCCCACTTAGGTCCAGCTCAATTAGAACCAAAGAATCTCCTTTCAGAAGGTTGTTCGGGATGGGGCCAGAAAACCCGTTGTTGCCAAGTTTAAGGATTTCAAGATCGTAAACGAAGTTGAAGCCAGGCAACTCCCCAAACAGCTGATTATAACTCAAATCCAAGACCTTCAAGCTCCCAAAAGCCTGTGCATCGCCACCACCAACGAGCGATCCTACCATCTGGTTGTGGCTGAGATTCAAATACTTAAGAGACGGTGAGATGCCTCCTAGAAACTTCTTCTGATCCTCAGCAGCATTAACTAGTAAATTCCCACTAAGATCAACATGACTAGCATTAGTGAGCATCAAGAACAGAGGATCGACCCTGCCATCGAGCATGTTCCCATGTAAGTCGAGCACATCAAGTTTATTCATCAGCTCCAAACCCTTCGGGA
Organism: Salvia hispanica; assembly: GCF_023119035.1. NCBI lineage: Eukaryota > Viridiplantae > Streptophyta > Magnoliopsida > Lamiales > Lamiaceae > Salvia > Salvia hispanica. Next base: position 44,996,886 of record NC_062970.1, on the reverse strand, counting down.
TGCCCTTTGTGAACCCGTTCAACGACAGATTGAGATACACCAAACTCTCCAGCCTCGTCAAGGATGAAGGTATGGGCCCGGATAGGGAATTCCGGCTCATGTCTAGAACCCTAATCGAGGCAAGGCCAGAGATTGAGTCCGGAACAGCACCAGAGAAGTTGTTTCCAGCCAAAGACAGATTCTTTAAACTAGCAAGTTTGCCAATCTCAGATGGCAACGAAGAGGATAACAAGTTATCAGAAACATCAAGATACTCGAGGCGCTTGAAATCGCCTAGGCTTTGATCTAACTTGCCGGAGATGGAATTGTTCGCAATCGAAAGCTTCACGAGCATTGTGAGATTAGAGAAAACACCCAAATCCACATCTGCAGACAATCCCAAATTGTCAAGAACAACAGCAGCAATGTTATTCCCATTACACATGATTCCATTCCAAGAGGAAGGGCAGCCATTGTTTTCAATTGACTCATCATTCCATGAATTGACTACAAAACCAGTTGGATCATGTTTGATTCCTTTCTTGAACTCAAGCAGTGCTAAGGTGTCCTGAGATGGGAGCTGCCCTAAGCAGGAGACACAGCAAAGACTCACAACAAGAAGCCTAAATATCCTCATTCTAAACAACCAAAAAAAGCAATCTTGTAATCTACCAAAACAAAATACGCCCAAATGAATTCCACTAAAAATGTGTTCTTTCACTACTAGAACAAACACAGAGCCAAAACGGAGATCTAAACAAATGAAACGTCACCGTTTTACCACCATGGCAGCTCCCTCCTTCCTTGAGAGCAAAAAATGGATAGCTCCCAAAACACAACAATGTACCTAAAAAGGGCAACAATTTCACACTTTCTACTCTCAATGTAGCTCTCACAAGCCGGGTTCTTGGAAAGAAAGGCAAAAAGGGTGTTCAAATCATTCCACAACAAATGCAATTTCAAAACCCTAACAACTTGGGGAGCAAAAGATTAGAGCTTTATGGCAAATTACACAAGAAAAACACTCACAACAAGTGTGAGAGAGGCTTAATGAAAGTGAAACACAAAAAGGTAATCTTTTTACAACTTTTTAATCCTTCACCAAAGAAAGCAATCACTTTCTCGCTCCAAAAGGATAAGTGGGGAAGCTCAGCACATTAATTTTGTTTTATTTCATACCCTTTTTGTAACATCACGTTTTAACAGAGCTATTTAATTAAACTGTATAGCATTAATTAGGGGGTATAATTTAATCAAGAATAGGAGAAAAGAGGGAAATATTAGCGGGAGGATTAAATGTGTAATTACACCCGCCAAAATAGGAATCTTAGGATGCCAATGAGAATCATCAAATCTAGTTTATAAGTTTGATTGGAATCCAAGAGCTAAGCAAAGTGGCTGCAGCAGTCGAAGAGTGGTGAAGCAGTTTTATTTTAGGACAGGAGTGGGACCCACCAATAACCATTTAAATAGAGTCTTTTATTTGCCTCATAAATTTGCTTGCAATTAAAATTCCTTATTGTGTTTAATTTTATTTCTTGTTTCTCAATTCATTCGCTATACTTTCATTTTCTTCAATTGGAGTATAAATAGATGTATGTTGACACAATCAGAGGTTTTGTAAGACTGATAATTTTCAATACCGACACAAAATACGTACAAAATTAATAAGTTTGAGTTAAATCTGATTATATTTTATGTTTTTGTCAAGTTAATCCATTAAAAATGTAATAATTTTGGATTGGATTGAGTTCAAATTCATAGTACCCATTTGTAGTTAATATAGGAGTATTATTTTAATCAAGTTTATTTCTCGTTATTAATATAGATCAGGTTATCATTTTCGACTTTTTATCGGTTGTCTTCGTTCCATCATTTATTTTTAGATGGCTGGTCCAAATTAGTAACTCCCTCTTTCTATCATTGATTATCCACTTTGGTTACATGTATTTTAATTTTTAAAAAAGATAAAGGAAAGTGGATTGAAATAGTATGTGAAATATAGATCTCACTAATTTTATAATTAAATGTGAGTGAAATGAGTCGGTGAAAACTAGGCTACGATTAAGTGGTATTAAATCTCATAGAATAGGTTATTAGCATTGATCATTAAGCAATAACCTCATTCCCCATTAATTATTCACTTTTATCATTTTTGTCCGTCCTCTATTTATTCTCCGCTTGTACTTTTTAAGATAGATGGTAAGTAGATCCTAATTTGAGTATACAACCTCAATTTCAACTATTAAGATATCAAAATACATGAATTAAAATATGCTTTTAGTGTCGGTGTTTGGACACCTTAAAAAGAAGAAATTGATGTAGTGGGATAGCAAAAAGATGAAAAGAGAACGTGGATTTTTATGTAGAGTGTAAATTGGAGTTGTGAAGCATCATTCAATGATTAAATGGGCCCACTGATCTGTCATATAAATTCCAGTCTGTTGTTTTGAAAGAGATTAACATTAAATGTAGGATTGAAGGGTGGGCCAGTTATGTATGCCGTGGGCCCACCAGTGGCCCAACACAAATGACGACATTTGCCCTTTTTGATGGAATAGGGAATGAATTTGGGAAATTGAAAAAAGAAATAGAATTAGTTTTTTTTTCCACTCCAAAAAAGAAAGGAAATATATCGTGTTTATTATTCTATTCTCTTTAAAATAAAAATATCCCTTTACTTCATATAGGTTTTTAAAACATATGAAAAAGTATATGGATAAAAAATTAGTATAATATGAATTTTGCTTTTTATATACTATCAATTTGATACTATTATAGTGAATGAAAGTAGTATAAAAGATATAAATGACACGAGTTTGAATGCATAACTGGTAAAGTAAAAAAAGAGATTAGGAAAAGGCGGTGAAGTAGCGTTAGTGGATTTGTGAGTCCATATTATAAAATGACGTGTAAGGTTAGTATTAGTTTAAAATTTTCTATTTTAAACTAATGTCTAATTTTAATGAAATGGAAGATGAGATGATGGGCATCTTAGATGTAAAAATATGATACTACGTTGCTTTGCGATCAAAGGAATGATAAGATTGAGTTCATGATTTTTTTTTTATTATTTGACATATAGAGGGCAATGAGGTATAATACTTAATTTCGAAATTATCACACCCCTCTACTAATGTCCAAGCATCTTAATTCAGCTTGCATCTTCCCTAATATTCACAAAATTCTTTGAGTGATACCTGATTCAGCATCTAAAGATTTTTTTAAAAAAAGTTATTCAAAAAAGTATATATCATTCAAAAAAATGTCTCACTTAGTAAGGGACGGAGGAAGTATTATTTAATGACATAACATTTTGACGTGGATTTACAAAATTAAAAGAATGGCACATCTCTTCACTCTCACACAATCAGCAATTATGTGGCATCATAGTGGTCGTGAGTAAAAATGGTTGTTGTTATGAAATAAATGTGATTGTAGTTTCGTGTAGGAAATGTCGCAACTATAAAAAGACAAATAAAATTGTCTTACCCAATCATGCCCGAGCATATTGTGACTCAAAAGATTGAACCCAGTCAATTTGACACCTCTTTTTTTTAGTTCCTATCTTCCAAGTAAGACTCATAAATGGTGATTGAAAACATAGAAATTCGAAACTAAGTTTCCATTTCAACATTACGATTGGCAACATTATTATCAAAGTACATAAATCATGATACCTAAAATAGGCTTACAAAATCGAAGTTACAATTCTAACATTGGTAATAACAAACACATTTTGAGAAATGGCAGTAACCGAACGAATTGCCTTCGTCATGACAACTTGCGTTGCACAGGTCACTATTACCAGGTGTTTCTGCGCAAACCGCATAATACCTTTTGCTTAATAGTAATACTTTGCAATAATCTACGTCAGTCATCATGATCTCCTCTGCAAATGAAATTAGTTAGTGTTGGATATTTTAGTGTAATTGAATAAACTTGATTGATCAGTACTATCATAATGATACATCATATAAGTATGGAGGTGCGGAGTGCACGCTTATTTGAACTCATTATGATAACAGATGAACGGGGGTCCAAGGGGCAGAGTCCCTGGCTGGGGTCGAGCTGCTTTATAAGAAATTCATCCGAAAATGTAATTTCTGAAAGTCAAAGGACTAGTTTGCAAATTTCGAAAACGTTTGAAAATCAGTTAAATTCGGTTAAGAATTTAACAGATGCAACCTTTCGAAATTAACAGATGCAACCCTTCATCTTGTTTATGAATTGATCAATTATTTTGGTTCAATCTAATCTCGAATACACATGAAAGTTTTGATTTCTCTGAATTTTATCCGATCAAAATAGTTTGGTAGAACCACCGAAATTGATTTGATCCGAAAGTGATTCATCACGACTTTCAGATAGATTATCCTTATTGTTTCTGTTCTGTACATTGAAATTTCCCAACAGTTAGTATGGATAAACATGAAATCGATATATTTAGTATGGATTACATCTAATTTCAACAAAAATTAATCCAAATGGGCGTAATCAGTATAGCTTTAGCTGTTCAGACAATTTTTTCACGTGCTGTGTCCAGTCAATCACAACTGTGATTGGCTCGACATATGTTTTGTCCACAAATTTTTTTACACTCGTTGCAATACATTAAATAAAAAACAGTTAGAGTAATATGTTGATGATAATATTTTATAAGACAATGTTAATTGAAAATGATGTGCTATGAGATAATATATGTAAATGAAAAGAGAATTTTTTGTTAGTATATATGGTAAAAAGTGATAATTTTTTTAAGTAAAAGAGAATAAACATTAGCCTACGAGGCGGAGTAACATTGTCGAGAGACTTGACCAATATGCAATAATTTACTCTGTATAGTTTATAATTGCAAAACTTAAAATAATTCAATATATACTTAGCTAAAATTTATAATCTGGAAAACAAGAACTTGACAAAAGTGCAATAATTACATGTTATTATCCAAAAAAGAAGAAAGAGTGTAAACTTACGAGGAGCTAAAAGGCAAAGAAGAAGAGAGAGAAAATTGAGAATTGTTTAGCCATTTTAAGATTAGGATTTTTAGGTTGATATTTGATACGATTACATTCGTTGCCTTTTTATAGAGTGGAGAGTTGCACAAATTGAAGAAAAACAGTACATCTTATTTAAGTCACGTTTTATAACAACTTTCCATTTTTTTTAAGAATAAAGTAATAAATCTTCTTCTAATCCCATTTTTTAACTAACTTTCTATTTGTTTTACATGGAAAGATTATGTTGTTATTCTTTACAAATGCACTCGTATCGAATAATAAACATGACAAATGTTTGATACTATAATAGTATGATATTTTTCTTATCAGGGATATATGCTTTTTAAATTTCTAAACTTTAATCAAATTATGGTTTTGCATAGAATCTTTAAAATTCATTTGTAATTACCAAATTAATAATTTGTTCCTCAGTTAATTAACGTTGCATCTAGGGATGTCAATTGGGCTAACTCGTTCGGGTTCGGGCCAACCCACTCGGGTTGCCGGGTTATTTGGATGCGGGCTATTCGGGTTATGGATTTTTCGGGTTATAAATTTTCAACCCTAACCCTAAACCGCCGGGTTTTGGGCTAACCCATCGGGCTATCCGGGCCTAAAAGCTTTCGAAAATAATTTCTTGTATCGAAATTTTCTTCTATAAATGATTTTAAAATTTTAGATACCTTTTTTTCTTTTTAGTTAGAATCATATAAAATCTTCATATTGTCATAGTATTCTACAATAATACTTGGGAAGAAGCATTTCATCTCGATCAACAACAACATAAATTAAAGCTTGTGTTCGTGTCATTATTTTGGCATTGTTCGTAACTAATTCTTTGTGAAAATTAAAAATCATATCTTACATGAATCATTATTAAAATGATAAATATATTAATATTTTGATGAATTATTTCTTAATTTTGTCTTGATTGGCTTTGGTGGTGGTAAGACACTAGTGGCAGATGATGGGACGGTGGAATAATGAATTGAGATGGAACTTGAAAGCTGATATTGTGGGATCGAGTGGAAAAGTATAATGATTATGTAGAAAGATTGAAGATTCAAAAATATAAAAAAAAAAAACCTAAAACTTAATATAATTTTTAATAAAAAAGTTGCAACCCATCGGGCCGACCCGCAACCCGTTCGGGCCAACCCGTTTAGCCCGTTTTGTATTCGAGTAATAAAATTACAACCCTAACCCGCTCATTTTTACCGGGTTGTTCGGGCCGGCCACGGGTTTCGGGTTGAATTGACATCCCCAGTTGCATCCATCCCCAATTAATAACACACAATAAATGACAAAAGTCTATGAAGAAAATTGCATTTCTAATTGCAATATTAGTTGTGGTATATGCTGCTTTTAATCGTGAACTTAGTTAATAAGAAACTAATCATAAATTTGTATGTATAGTACTATAGTTCTCAATCACACAATAAATGACAAAAGTCTATGAAGAAAATTGCATTTCTAATTGCAATATTAGTTGTGGTATATGCTGCTTTTAATCGTGAACTTAGTTAATAAGAAACTAATCATAAATTTGTATGTATAGTACTATAGTTCTCAATAAGCATATTAGTGCATAATGTTCAATTTCAATCTATGAAATGGAATTGCAAATTAATTCGTATTTATTCAAATGTGAAATATTGCTTTATAAAATGTTGTGATTCTCGTAGAGAGTTATTTATTCATAGGACAAAGAAAATGGACGGCCCGGCCCGGCCCGACTTAAGACACAAACTAGCCTGATGGGCTTGCACGAAGCAGCTCATTCAAGATAAAAACTTTGATATAATAATTATAATTTAGATCATAAATTTGATCGAATATAATAAAATCTTATAAGATTTGAGAACGGAATATTCAATCACAGTTTTAAGTTCTGACAATTGTATCATCCGTTTATAAAATGTCAGTCTTTCAATGATTCTTAAAATGAGATAGTTTCATTAAAATATTTTTTCCTTTATTTCTTTTCTAAATTTAATGAAACAACGTTGTTTTAATAATCAATGGTTGTTTTATAGTTTATACATGAATGCATCAATTAAGACGGCTTTTTTTTTAGTAAGGCAATTGTGTACCATGCATAGACATTTTCCTTTTATACAAAATTAGATTGTTACTCAAACTTAATTACCATATTGGAGTACTATATTTTCCTTTTTCAAATTTTGTGAATATAGGTAGTATATATATTTTCCTTTTGTCAAAAATATTTTATTTATACCTAAAGTAAATTAAAATACACACAAATATCTATACCCTTGATGTGCCTCGATATCTTAGTAAGTTGCAAAAACTCTTCTTTAAATTTCACACACACTAATTCAAGAATATAAACAAATTCGAAGTAATATCCATTATTTTGTCTCTTTATTTATATTATAAATGAAATACAAAAAATCACGGTTATAAACAAATCTCTTAAATCTCTACTTAGTTAAATGCATAGCACCATTTTGTAAAATTTAAAAAGAAATGTTCCATTCAAGGACACACTACTTCCCTCCTTTTCCAACGCCTTGCTTGATCAAAACCACGGATCCTTCTATTCCCTCTAACTTCATCTCAAACTCTTTTCGAACAACAATGATGAAATAACTCGTCATCAAGAATCCAATGGATATAAATGAGAAAATTCGTTAAATAACAAATAATGACAAATTATATAGATAAACGGAAAAGTTTATGTTTGACTAATTAAAACTTAGCGACTGGACATTATGAAACCCCATGGTCGCGAGCGAAATTAAGCTTGGGGTATAAACATCAATGTTGGAAGAATAACGACGTTCAGAATGATAATATGTCTCATTCGAAAGAGCTCCATTCTTTTTGGGGTTGATGAAATATTGTCGATCCGGAGATGCTGCCAACAAGTCACCATTTGCCAAGACTTTGAGCAGGTACACGCTTGAATATTTTATGGGTAAGTTGAAGCTATATTCCTTAATCCAAGAATTATCATCCCCGTAGATGTTCATCTTCCAAATAACGACAGTACGCAAATCTAAAATACAATATAAACATAGATGACCGTCCAAAATAAAAACCCCCCTTTTGCCATGTCTATTGCCACTATAATCACTAGGAACTGATAAACCGGTAGAGAGCTCAGTTTCCAAATCAAAGCAACAAATAAAGAAATTTTCTTGCGAATCAAATGCCAACCAGTAGTGAAGATTTCCATTCAAAAATGCAGCATAACCACTATACCGGGAACCAATGCCTGGTGTTGGTACTGGTGCCGGTGCTACGATGCTTCTCCACAACCCTGCACCTCTTCCTAGAGTGTATACATGACAACTACGGTCATTAACAAACAAAATCATATACTGGCCACTTGTTTTGCTCACTCCAAATCCACCCAAAAAGCGAGTATTCGTGTCCTTAGATAGTGGAGGGAGCTCGACATACTCACGAGTCATTGGATTGCATATAAATATAGTTGTAAGGTATGTTTCCCACACCGAAAGCAAACCATTAGCTGAAACAATTTGAACAGGCCGGCAAACTTTATAAGGCAAACCAAATCGGAAAAGTGGCTTTAATGCCTCATCGCGGACAGTGTACCTCATTTTCATGTCCCGATGAATGAAAGTCAGGCCTGGTTTGGGAGTATACAACATCCCAAACTCATCCCCCTCAATCAGATGGCGCCATGATTTAAGAACACACTTGCACGTCATAACACTCCTAATGGGGAGTCTTCCTAAGATCTCTATCGTCATCTCTTCCGGTAGATTCGCAAACAGATCTTCCTCGGTTGTTAACAAAATATCTCTTTGTTTCCGTTCTTCTCTTACGGCTACACGCCTATCTTTCCGTTTCTGCTCTTTTCTTACCGATAAACGATCATTTTTGGCAACAAGTCGATTACTTCTTCTGAGTGATATGCCACAATCAGACACACATTCAGCAGAATCCCCTTCCAAAATCTTCATTAATACCTTAAAACAATAGTAGGAGAGCTACTCTATTATTTATAGCGAATTAATCCTAATCTGAAAGGGATCAATTGAATCTATCAAAATCTTCACAAGAAAAGAAAAATAGGCATGACAAGAAGTTCAGAGTCTTTGGCCAAATCAAAACAATCATAGGGACAAAAAAATCAAATATTTAACATTGATTCATAATCAAAATAGAAAGGTTAAATAACTCGTTTGCCCTAATTCACAGTGAGTTGCTTATATTCAACTAAAACAAACATAGCCCAACATCTAACAGATCAAATCACAAAAATCAAATTATTAACATCAAATTTGATAGATCTCAAATTCAATTCAAATTTCTACAAAAAAAAAATCAATTCTTTAACATCTCAAATTCAATTACCTTGTATTTGGAACCGGAGAGAAACTGGCCGGTCACCGGAGGGTTTGGAGTCACAACAAGAGATGCAAATTCAATGCGGCGTGGTGAATTGTTCTATTTAGCTAGGGGTGGGTCGATACGATATATCGTATTGAAAACGTTGTATCGTGTATCGTATCGAAAATATCGTATCTAAAGTTTCGATATATCGAAATTCGATATATCGTTAAATATCGATATATATCGAAAATTTCGATATATATCGATATATATCGAAAATAAAATATCGATATATATTGATATATATCGAAAATTTTCGATATAAAACGATATATCACGATATAAGGAAATTTATATCGTTATCGTATCGAAAACTTACGATACGATATCGTATCGTATCGAAAATTCGATAATTTTTCGATATTTTTCAATACGATATGGGCGATATATCATTTTTTTCGGTATTTTTCCCCAGTCCTATATTTAGCACAGCACACCACTCCGCATAAAACGCAAAAGTCTTGGCATGAAACGCAGGTTTGGTTTTTTTATCTCCATTTTCCTTTTTTTCCCCCTCCTTTTCTAATATTTTTTTATTTTTAAAGCCAAAATCAGATTAAAATATTCAATTACAGCAATATCCCTGCATAAATTATCGGTGTCGAAAAATATACGCAACATTTTTTTTTTCCTTAAAAATTAACTTCAATATGAAGGAGGAAATTACAAACTGAGATCAACAGGACTCGAACTCGGCATCTCATATACTTCTAAGCTCCTTGCTACTAGGATAGAGGCTTTGGAAAAAAAAATATACCCAACACTTGAGGATTATCGCAATGCTCTCACAAAGTAAATTAAACTTTTCAACGCAAAGCCCTTAAATTGTTAAATAGGGGTGAGAAAAAAAACCGGAAACTGAATATTCGATTTTTTCAGTTTTTCGTTTCGGTTCGGTTTTAGAAATATAAAAATTCGGGTTTTCGGTTCGGTTCGGCGAAAAAAAACCTTGAAAAACCTAATTATATATATATTATAATTATTTTAATACTATATTTTACATATATTTTATATATTCTTTTAATATATTTTATATAATATGTATTAAATATATTTTTTATTAATTTATATTTTTGTATATATTTTTTATTAGTAGTATATATAAAATAAAATATATTACATACATATATTAATATATTTATTTATTTTTTTCAATTTTTTGGATTTTTGAAATTAATTTCGGTTTTTCAGCTTAGTTCAGTTTTTGAAGTTTGATTTTCAGTTTCGATTTTTCAATTTTAATTTAATTTAGGCAAAAAATCAAACCGAAATCTAAATACTCCCCCTAGATTTATGTACATATTGAATGAGGGCTTTGTGCTCGGAGAGATTAATTTAACAATGAAATTAATCTCTTGATCACAAAGCCTATTCAATATCTACTTAGCCTAAACGAAAAGAGACGCCTTACTTTCTCTCTCCCAATCGGCGCTCCACTCCCTCCCTCCCTCTCTCAATCGGCGGCTTCCGGTGAGCTCCGGCACTTCTCTTTTTTAGTTGATTTAATATGATTTAAGTATTCTAATTTCGTTTCTGAGTTTAGGGTTGGTATTTGTAGAGATTTTGAATCTTATTTTGAAAGCCATCATCTTTCCATCAATAATTTCACACAAATCTATTTTTCAAAGATTTATGAAAAAGTGCAGATTAGGGCAAACGAATCGTTTAACATTTTATTTTGATTATGAAAAGTATTAAAGATTTCACCTTTTTTTTAATCCAATGCTTGTTTTGTAATGGTTTACACTATTAAAGATTTGATTTTTTTTTGTTGATAGTGTATTCTAATTTGTGCTTATTGCCTCGCCTGTTTCCTTTTCTTGTGTAGATTTGATTGACTCAATTGCATCCCTTTCTTGTGTAGATTTGATTACTCAATTGGCATAATGAGTAATATTGCCAAAAAGAATCGTTTATCTGGAAAAGAAACGAAATTGAGAGATGTTTTGTTTGAAAATATACCGGAAGAGATTACGGTAGAGATCTTACGAAGACTCACAATTAGGAGCGTTATGACGTGCAAGTGTGTTCTTAAATCATGGCGCCATCTAATTGAGGAGGATGGCTTTGGGATGTCGTATACTCCGAAGCCAAGCCTGTTTTTCGTGTATGGAGACATGGAAATGTGGTACGTTGTCTGCGATGAGGCCTTAAAGCCACTTTTTCGATTCGGTTCGCCTTCTCGTAATCAATTTTCTACTGCTCACTATCGTGTTGTAGTTGCTTCAGCTAATGGTTTGCTTTCAGTCTGGGATCAATGGGATAACATTCTATTTATATGCAATCCAATGACTCGTGAGCATGTCGAGCTCCCTCCTCTATCTAAGTACAATAAAAATGGTTCGTTTTGGGGATTTGGAGTGAGCAAAACAAGTGGCCAATATAAGATTGTATATGTTGATAAAGATAGTTGTTGGGTATACACTCTAGGAACAGGGCCGTGGAGAAGCATTGAAGCAATTGATCCAGGCATTTTTTCACTGGGTTTCGATTGTGCTGCATTTTTTAATGAAAATCTTCACTGGTTGACATATGATTCGAAAGAAAATCACTTTATTTGCTGCTTTGATTTGGAAACTGAGCTCTTTACCCGTTTTTCTCTTCCTCGTGAGTATAGTAGCGGTGCATATATCTTCAAGCGGATATATATTTTTGAGGGTCGGCTATGCTTATGTCGTGTTTTTGATTTGCGTCATATCGATATTTGGATGATGAACAGGTATGGAGATGATAATTCTTGGATAAAGGAATATAGCTTTGATATGCCCGTACAGTATTCAAGAATGCGCGGGCTCAAAGTCTTGGTGAAAGGTGAATTGTTGATAGCAATACCAGGTTTATATATGCGCACAACTCGTGATCGACTATTTTTCATCAACCCCAAAAACGCTGAAGCTCCGGTGACATATAAGACATGTTGATTTGGAACAAAATATTTCATCCAATATTGCTGCTTATACCCCAAGCTTAATTTCGCTCACCACCATTGGGTGTCATAATGTTCAGCCGTTAAATTTTTTGTACTATTAGTTAAACATATAAATAGTTTGTACTTATGTATTTTTAGTTATATGATTGTTATTTGCATAATCGTGTAAACTTCTTTGCTATATAAAATTTGTCATCGTTTGTTATTTAACATATTTCCACATTATATTAGAATGGTTGGGATTGTTAGCTAACAAAAATTGCATCTTGTAAATTGTTAGTTTTTCATTCTTCTGTAATCTCTACTCCATATATCTTACTAGTGCGTTGCTTTCTGTTGGTAGTATTTCTTGATCCTTTCATTATTGTTTTTAATAGCAACTTTATATATTTGTCCCATTTATAATATCAAATTTAACTCGGTTTGTCTAAGGGCATCAATTTTAATAGGTTCCAAATATATTAATATAAACTTTGAAAAAAAAAAATTCAATCTTAGTATAAAATTTGGTTATTTCAATTATAAAATTTGGTTAAATTATTATCGATCATGTAAAACTTGAAATGAAATACCCCATCCGTTCCACAATAAGAGTGATATTTCACTTTTTATCATAAACGGTAAATAGGCCCTATATTCCACTAACTTATTTCACTCACGTTTTATTATAAAACTAATATATACTCCATCCGTCCCACGTTATTTGAGGCGTTTCTTTTTGGCACAAGATTTATGAAAGTACTAGTATTTAGTGAGAATAAAGTAAAAGAAAGAATAAAGTGGGTGTGATTAGATCTTTTTTTTTTAGCCAAAAAGAGAAATGACTCAAGTAACTTGGGACAACAAAAAATGGATTACGACTCAAGTAACGTGGGACGGAGGGAGTATAAGTGAGACCCGTATTCCACTAACTTATTCATCCACTTTTCTTTACATTTTTTAAAATCTGTGCCATAACTAAATAGGACTCATATTCCAGGGCGAAGGGAGTATTAAATTGCGAGGTTTCGGCTTTTTCAATTGCCATCTCTGTACAGTACATCATATATTGGCAATATTCAAAACGACGTAGTTCATTAAAATAAATATTTTTCCACTTGTTTATCTTTTTCAATTTAATGAAACAACGTTGTTTTGAGCATCACCTAAAGACATCGTTATGTACGTGAGGAAGACAATTGATGAATCAAAACTCCATTTTTAATATTAGTATTTTGTTTCTAAACCTCATATGCTTTAGATATGTAAGTCGGTTGGTCTAGCCGAGCATATTGTGACTCAAAAGATCAAACCCGTTATTTTGACACCTCTGTTTTTTTAGTTCAATCTTCAAAGTAAGACTCACAAAGGATGATTGAAAATATTATGAATTCGAAATTAAGTTTTCATTTAAATATTACTATTGGCAACATTATTATGAGTGGAAAAAGTTAATGGAATGTAGGTCCCACATTTATATATTGATTTTATAATAAAATGTGAGTGTAATGAATTAATGGAATGTGGGGACCATTTACCAAAAAAAAGAAAAAAAAAAAAAGCAAAGTGAACAACATTTCGCGGACGAGCCGAAATGGAAAAACTGGACAACATTTCACGGGCGGAGGGAGTATAAAACAACATTTGAAAGAGATCGATTATATAGCCTTAGTTGCTGAACTCAATAGGCCAATGTTGATTATCCCTCATGAATCGTTGACCGTTGAACATGTCTTCATTAAAGTTGATGTGTTTGCTAAGGTATCAATTTATATTATGTTGAAATTGTGTATAAAACCTATTTTAATTTATTTAGATCCTTGGTATATTTTAAAAGTTATGTATGCTGAAACTGTTTATAATATTTTTCAGGATAGTGGAAAAGGGAATTGGAATAACCACAATTCACTCCGATTCACATTTTATTATAAAACTAACATATAAAAGTAGGACAAACTCTTTACTAACGTTTTTAACTCACTTTTCATTACAGGTAGGAATTCTAAGAATATGTTTGACGGCTCATCCAACTAAACACCAAACCAATTTGTTGACCACTTTCCCCGGACACTTTCACCGATTAGGTAACTCCGATGCCAATATGAGAAGGTATATAAGATTTCGGCAATCTGATACACAATCAAGTGAAACAAACGCAAGATGAAGATTACGATTCTAAAAACAAACACAAGAAGATTGGAGAGGGAGATTACGAGTGAAGAATGAAGATGGAGGGGTGTGAAATAGGGTTTAGTGATCCGTCAGGTTTTTACTTTTGATCAACATTTTATATGGTACGTAAAATTCTTTTATTAAAATTAAACAAAAATGAAAATCAAATTAATTGCTCAAAATTTATGTATGTCATCAATCCAACATTAATCTATAATGAACGAGTGATGGGCCTCATTTCATGCCTTGACTTTTGGCAGTTTTACCTGCTTTTGGGAGAGATAATGCACGAATTTTTTAACTAGACGTAAAATTCTTTAGAATATGGAATATATATTATCTAAAAATATCTAAATTTTTATAGAAAAATGTAGATAATTAGAATATAAAAGAATGAAGTGGAGAATTCTAGAATAAGAAGTGGATGCCTACAAATATGGGAAAGATGTACCATTTCGTACAACTTGAAAAGTTTGAGAAATAAAGAGTTTCTTAATTTCCCCACATAACCTCTCATAAACTATTTCTCATATGTTCCATCCATTGTCATCTCAAATGGCGTCTAACAGTCTGCAATACATTACATTTCCTTCATAAGTCATGATGCATAATGGAAAAGTAATTTTGAAGCTGCAACGAACATAACAAGCAATGTCCTCCTAAGTTTTTTAGTCCGACCTTTATTTCTGCAACCCACCTATCTGACACTATCCTGTTTTAAGAAGATATACAATATATTAGAATAGTTTTTACATAATACTAAAATAAGAATGGTTGTTAACTTTGCTAATGCAATGATCTTTGAAAACAGATACTCAATGGTATGTGGTCTTCGACCCATCTCAAGGCAAGCTGGTGCATTAGATTCAGCAAGAGATGCTAAGTTAGCTAGGTGTTGCATCTCATACTTTAAAACATCTACAACTTTCCACAAAATTGCATCTATGATGTTAGCTTTTGAAGCCTCCACTACAATAGACCCTTCCTCATCGACGAAACTCCTCGTGATAATATGGACAACTGGATATAAATGTCAAGGAGATTTCTCAATGAAAATTCTGAGAATATTGCATAAGCAATCCTATAAGTCATCTTCCACCTCTAGGGCCTGCAAGCAGTTGGCCAAAAATGCAAACAGAATATCTTCATTATCACCTCATTCCTCTATTATTGTTAAAGTAAACTTAGTCGGGTCCCCTTCAATTCTAGAATTATGGATTGATCATCCTTATGAATGATCAGGGCACAGAAAATGTAAATAACCTTTTAGGAAATTTAATAGGATAAGCATATTAAATGTAACAGTATCTTGCACAAGCCGGAGGTTGTTACTAACACTTTCACCGACAAACATGAAAAATATTTCTTCTACACCTACACTTCTCACTTGGTCAACATACTTTGGTTGTTGACTCTACAACCTCAACACACAATAAAAAAAAAAAGAGAATAAAATCAAATTATTACACAACTGGCAGACCTAATTTGCATTGTACCTGGAATTGACGATTAAAAGTTTAAAACCTTTCTCTATTTCCTATATTAATATATAAACATAGTCTGGGCCGGGCTCAAGCAATATTCACCCTGGTTTTCTTTTTTGAAATGTCATGCAAGCAAGTCTCATTAAGCAAAAACTTTCCTACTACTAAATATAAAAATCATATTGATTTAAACTCTTACAAAATTTATTTATCAATAGAAAATGTAGAAATAATGAAAAAAGAAAAAATAAGTTGCGGCCCAATAAGGAGAAATGTATGTTTACAGATAACTAGACTATTTAGTATTAATAATACGGTAATGAAATGGAAAAATAGTATTAACAATATGGAAAAAAGAAATAAAAACTGCATCCATTGGATTAAGCATTCAATGGATGAAGAATCCACATTTGAACAATAGAGATTGCACCGATTCCATTAGATTGGATAGAATGCAACATTTGAAAAATGGAGATTCCATCCATTGGATTGAATGCAACATTTGTACAATAGATATTGGGTCAATTGAATTGAATCCAACCATTTGAGAGTGCATCCATTCGATTATATTGGATTTAATGCAATATTGCATCCATTCCATTAGATTGGATTGAATACAAACATTTAAACAATAGAGATTGCATCCATTGGATCAGATGCAATCCATTTTAACAATAGAGATGCATCCATTTGGATTGAATGCACCTATTTGAATAATAGAGATTGCATCCATTACACTGAAAGCAACCATTTGAACAATAGTGACATGAAAGACAACAATAGATATTTCATATTCAACCATTTGAACATTAGAGATTGCATTAATTCCATTAGAACAATAGAGAAAAATAAAATAAAATAAAATGGTAGATAGAACAAGAATGAACAAGATGAGATCATGAGAGTAGGATGAATAAAAGAGTTACAAAAAAAGTGGGCAAGCGTTGCTTCTTATAAAGCTAAAGAATGGGGCGCCGCTTCTTCTAAACCTAATTATTAACTAGTAATTATTTAACTATAACGAGCAAAAACAACAATGTTCAATTTATTGCTAATCTTTTGAGGTTTTTATAATAAGATCTGTTCGATTGATGTATGAATTTTATAGCTTGGAAGTTGGAACAACCTAGGATAAATTTTGGCAATGCTATGTCAACAACTGTTTTTCAAATTTTTTAAAAAATCTTTTTTATTGCTCAACCAAAATTTATAAGTAGTATGTTAACATTTGTTTTAACACAATCGACAAAGATTAAGCAAAAATCAAATGAATCTTAGTTTAGTTCCTTCTTTTAATGTAAAAAGGGCGAAAAGATAGGCAAGCAAAGATTATCCAGGACGGTAGTGACATTTTTAGAGAGTTTAAATATACGTGATAACCACAAATAGTAAGGAAAAAAAAAGTTCAAAAGACAAAATAACAAACTAAAGCCCTAAACAAGGCCTAACAATTTTCAAGAAACCAAGCAACTGACCCAAACAAAACTCGGCCGATAGACAACATGACATACCTCTTCGTGCGTTCTTTGGTCCCAAAGAGTCTCTAATGTTTCCCAAATTATCCATCACGAGTCCATGTGCAAAGGGGAATTCAGGCACCACCTCCTCACCGTGGAACCCATAGGCCATAAGCCAAAAAGTAATTTTTCCTCCAACTCGTAGTCAAATTTGAAACTTTAGAATGTCATATGTTTCTGATATCCCAGATTGACCACATAAATGACAAAACATAGAAATCTACATGCGTTTGTCAACGCCTTTTAATGCAACACCATGCCCGAAAATGAGACACGTCTTTAGTCCTTCGGGAAGACAGTGAGATTTTCCTATGATTTAGGCAATAATAGGTTGTGATAGGGACCTGATATTCTATTTTATTCCGGAAGGAAGCTGATATTGTCTCCGTATATTTATTTAGTTTATTTATGTTTTAGTATTTTTAGTTATTATGATTTTATTTACTTTCCATAGTGGTTAGGATTTGATTTGCTTTTTTGTTTTCCTAGTTTATAGAGATCTTTTTGTACCACGCATATTATAAATATGTATGGAGTCTTTTATTATTATGAAGCATAATGAATTAAATTAATATTTATCATTCTCTCAAACACGGTTTCTCCCTCTTGGAGAAAACCGATATCTCCCTCAATCTCTCTCAAATTCACGCTAATCACCCCTTTTCTTCAAGATAGGCAATTAAACCCTATCAGGTTGCTAATTGTATTGCAACAAAAGAACAAATGCTCAATATTCCAGCTCTTCCATGCGAAGTGTATAATAATCGTCTTTAATCCAACACATACTCCAATTCATCAATTCCTACATATCATTTGCATTTGTAACAAAATTGTGAGACCATAACACATTGGGCCTACAAACCATTCTTTACACTTGTTGGACCCATTAAAATCTAACAAAAGTCCTGCGTATTTTTAAAAAAAAAAATTTATCTTTTTCTAAAGTAACTTTTTAGTTTTCTCCCATGTATAACCTCATTTATTAAAATAACTTTCAATTATAATGTAGCATTTGGATAAGATTTTTATATGGTGATGCCTATAGTTCGTGTCATGATTAAGTATAAATCCATATCGAGCTTATCTCCTTCCAGAAAAACGAGATGTGTTGTTGTTATAAAGAGGTCAGCGGCTTAATTTACAATCTGTGGCGGCTTGGGTGACAAAATCACATTTCTCTAGTTTGATAGTATTTTTAAAATAAATACCACCCTTTTATACTATCTACTATTATTAAGTAGTATTACTACGTCAATGTTCAAAATTAGATCGTTAGTGTAAATTTAACATAAATAGATATTTTCCTTTTATACTAAATTAGATTGTTACTTAAACTTACCATATTGTATATATTTTCCTTTAATCAAATATATTCCTTTTACTGAAATATTTTATTTATACCTAAAGTAAAAAATACACACAAATACCTCAAATATTAATCATAAGACTAAAATATCCTTTTAAATAATAATTCTAATAGTAATATTAAAAGGTCACTCATATTTTATATACCCTGAAATTTCTTACTGAAAATTGACTTAGATTATGATTGTAGAAATGTACTGTTAATAAGAAGTTAAAGATTAATCTAATTTTGAAACTCTAAATAATACTCTTGTGTACCACCTTGAGTTATTTTTCTTTTTAGGATATCCCACTTTAAATAACATAATAGTATAACTTAAAATAGAAACATCACTATATAAAATCTCAGTGTCAGAAAAATATATGCAACACTTAAATTTTGATCGCACCCTCAAATAAGAAAATCTGTATCCACCATTGAGACCAAAAACAAAAACTATACTCCCTCCATTCTAAGATAAGCGAGTTGTATTCCCACTTTATTTAAATGAGTCATATTCCTCCTTCTACTTTATTTTTTATTCACTCCTAATACTTTTCTCTCTCTCATACTTTACTCTCTCCACTTTAATTATTTAAATATTAATTCCTTATATCACTGTCTCCAAAAACAATGTTTCGCTTATCTTGGGACGGAGGAAGTATATCGCACTATAACGGATGCTCTTACAATTTCAATTGGTAAATTAAACTTTTCAGCACAAAGCCCATTCAACATGAAATTGGTAAATTAAACTCTTGAGCACAAAGCCCATTCATTCAATAGGTACATAACCTAAACGATCAAAGCCCATTCAATTCCAGTGTGCTCCGTCAGTTTGTTTCTTAGTTGATTTAATATGATTCAAGTATTCTAATTTTGTTTATGAGTTGGTATTTGTAGAGATTTTGAAAGCCATCATCTTTCTATCAATAATTTCACACAAATCTAAGATTAGGGCAAACGAATTGTTTAACCTTTGTATTTTGATTATGAAAAGTATTAAAGATTTGATTTTTTTTTTATCCAATGCTTGTTTTGTAATGGTTAATTTACAGTATTAAAGATTTGATTTTTTTTTATCGAATGCTTGTTTTGTAATGGTTAATTTACAGTATTAAAGATTTGATTTTTTTTATCGAATGCTTGTTTTGTAATGGTTAATTTACAGTATTAAAGATTTGATTTTTTTTTTTTATCCAATGCTTGTTTTGTAATGGTTTACAATATTAAAGATTTGATTTTTTTTATCCAATGCTTGTTTTGTTATGGTTTACAATATTAAAGATTTGATTTTTTTTTATCCAATGCTTGTTTTGTAATGGTTTACAGTATTAAATATTTTTTTTTTTTTGTTGATAGTATATTCTAATTTGTGCTCTTTGTGTAGATCATTTGATTGATTCAATTGCATCCCTTTCAGAATAGGATTAATCGAGCTTTTCTTCATCTGTTAATCTCGTATTATATTGTTTTCAGGTATTAATGAAGATCACTAACAATAAAACATGGTTGTGATTCAATTGCATCCCTTTCAGAATAGGATTAATGAAGATTCAATTGCATCCCTCCTCTATCTAAGTACAATAAAAATTGTTCGTTTGGGGATTTGGAGTGAGCAAAACAAGTGGCCAATATAAGATTGTATATGTTGATGAAGATAGTTGTTGGGTATACAATCTAGGAACATGGTCATGGAGAAGCATTGAAGCAATTAATCCATGCACTTTTTCGCTGGATTTTGATACTGTTGTACTTTTTTTAATAGAAATCTTCACATATGATTCGAAAGAAAATCGCTTTATTTGTTGCATTGATTTGGAAACTGGGCTCTTTACCCGTTTTTCTCTTCCTTCTGAGTTCAATGGCGATACATATCTCTACAAGCGGATATATATTTTTGAGGATCGGCTATGCTTATGTGGTATTTTAGATTTGCGTCATATTGTTATTTGGATGATGAACAACTATGGAGATGATAATTCTTGGATAAAGGAATATAGCTTTGATATGCCCGCAGAATATTCAAGAATGCACGGGCTCAAAGTCGTTAATTGTTGATAGCAATACCAGGTTTTTATATGCGCACAACTCGTGATCGACTATTTTTCATCAACCCCAAAAACACTGAAGCTCCGGTGGCATATAAGACATATGGTGATTTTGAACAAAATTATTCATCCAATATTGCTGCTTATACCCCAAGCTTAATTTCGCTCACCACCATGGCCTGTCATAAGAGCATTCACAATGGTCCGGCGATAACACTCGGCGATTTTTCGCCGAATATCGCCGAGTTATCGCCTACCGTTGGGAGTGTTTCGGCGTTTTTTCGGCGAGTTATCGCCGAATCATCGGCGCCCACTGTAGGCGCGATTCGGCGATAAATCTGCGTTTTTTTTTTTTTTCTTTTCCAATGGCTATAATTCCAAACCTATATATAATTCCTCCTCCTCCTCCATTCATCACACACAATCTTCATTCTCTCAATTTTTCAATCTCATTATCTTCATCTTCAATCTTCAAAATTATGAGTTCAAGTAGGAAAAATTCCCGAAAAGGTAAGGGCAAAGAGCCGAGTCCGCAAATTCCCAACCCCACTGATGAAACAAATCAGCAGTGGATGAACTCGTTTTTGTCGATGGGTTCTCCTCCCGGCCAATATCCATATGCGGGTCCGTCCCAATTGCAGACTCCTCCGGTGCGCAGACTTTCTCCGTACTTCCAGTCTGCCCTCAGCATGCCCTCTCCAGCCGACGATGTGTATCGCCCCCAGATAGTCACATCGTTGTTTGACACCATGGATCAACCCCTAAACCCTGATCAACCCCAGGCGACAAAGGATCTCAGGCCGCGACGTACACAACGGATCCGACACTCAGCACGGACGACTACGAGGTAGAAGAAACACCCGCCGAGCCGCCTTCCAGGAACAGGAAGGGGAAGGCGCCGGCGTCAACGGCTGCGACTGATACGGCTTCCGATGAGAAGCCGAAGCGGGTAAGGACTACTTACACTCTGGAAGAATCCGAGCTGATAGCCAACTGCTGGGCGGACACGACGCAGAACGCGGAGCGCAGCAACTACCAGACTGAGATCATGTTCTGGGAGCGGGTTGCGGAGAAGTACACAAGCAACAAGACTACCTCGATGAAGGACCATGGCAGCGAGGCGATCCGCCGGCATTGGGAGCGCCTCATGAGGGACTGCGGCCATTTCAACGGTATATATTCTAACTTGATGACGAACATGACGAGTGGCCAGAACGAGCACATGGTCCGAGATGAGTCCATCCAGAGGTATAGTGGCCAGTTCTTGTCGAAGGGCTTCAAGTATTGGAACATCTATGATAGGTTGAAGGATCTCTCCAAATTCCGGACGGGGATGCACAGCGCGCTGCACGGGAAATCGGTGCGCTCGCGACTTAGCGGTGCGGAGAGCGAGGGGAGCGCGTCCCCCATCGACTTGACTGGGGATGGTCCGCACGAGCGCCCTGTGGGAGCGAAGAAGGCGAAGGGGAGGCGGAAGGGGAAGGGCGCATCGTCGGATGCCCAGTCGGAACCCCAGTTCATACAACAAGCCACTCTCTCTGCCAATGTCGCCAATCTGACGCAGCTGTACAAGCTGTACTTCACCGGCGGCGGAACCCCAGAAGAGAAGCAGTCCCTCTGGTCGACCATCCAAAATTCGAAGATCCTGATGGGCCTCCCGCCGGACGCCCCTCCCTCTTAGTTTTTTAAATCTTTGTTTTTTATGATTTTTTATTTGTAGTTTTTTTTTTCTCGTTGTATTATATTTTGCAATAATTAATACAACAATGAATTGTTCATTATAAATCTATTTATTAAATACATTTGTAGGGAAAATTAAATAATATTTAGTGATGATGTAAAAATGAAATGTTGAGTTAGGGAAAAATAAGGGAGAAACCATTGGAGCAGTTGGCTAAAAGTTGGCTAAAAACTGGGGATAAATTATGGTGCTGATGTGGCGCTGATGTGGCAGGAGTTAGGGAGAAATAAGGGAGTTTTTAGGGAGAGCATTGGGAATGCTCTAATGTTCAACCGTTAAATTTTTTGTACTAGTATTAGTTAAACAATATAAATAGTTTGTACTTGGTTATCTATAAAAGTTGTCATCGTTTGTTATCTAACAAATTTCCACATTATTTTAGAATGGTTGTGATTGTAGCTAACAAAAGTTGCATCGTGTAATTTGTTAATTTTTCATTCTTGCTTTTTGTTACTTCCTTTGTCCGCGAATAAGAGTCTCATTTTTTTATTTTAGTCTGTCCGTGGATAGGAGTCTCGGTTCACTTTTACCATAAATGGTAATAGAGTCTCACCTTCCACTAACTCATTTCACTCACATTTTCATTTAAAACTAATATATACAAGTGAGATGCCCCACTAACTTATTTCAATCCACTTTTCTTAACTCGTGCCGCCCATAAATAGGACTCCTAACGGCGGACGGAGGGGAGTATTTCTTAAACCTTTCATATATAAAGTTAGAAAGTTCAAACTCCTGCTAAAGTTCCTAGCCATTCAATACATAAAATCAAGCATAAACTCCCTCTAAAGTAGCCTTCATAAGTCTGAACCAATCAACAAATTACTACAAGATCAAAAGAGGAAAAAGTTTAATGTAGATCCCACGTTTATATATTAATTTTATAATAAATTGTGTAAGTAATAAATTAATGTAAGGTGAGATCCACTTATCAACTGTGGAAAAAAGGCAAAGTGGAAAACAAATAAAAATAATAAAATTGGATAACATTTCACACAAAAAGAATATTTAAACTCTCTAAAATTTCCGCTTGTCTAATAAATATCATCATATTCTTAAATTGGACACAATCTCATGATTTTAAAATTATACTCTTTGTATTGCAGGCTAGTATAGTAGGTCGTATAACTAGTTTAAAATTAGTAACACACCATCTCTTATAATACACTAAAATCTAGTAAAATAAAATAAATATTTAGCTTTAATAGTACTCTAAACTAATCTTATTTTTGGGTTTAAAGTAAAAAAGAAGTATAATATAAAAAATATTCTTTTTAAGTTTGAGTTTAATGTAAATGGTTGAAGTAAAATTATATTTGATGTGATATTTACATTAAAATGAGTTTGAATTTAATATGAGTTTGAATTTAATATTAATGGTTGGAGATGTTATATAGCATGTTATAAGGTTACTAGATTGATTCCATCCCCGAAAGATATAGGACTTGTGTGTTGTTATATTTTTATTGTTGGTTAGTTGATTTTATATTATGTCACTCTATCCCTTTTTTAGGCACCACTGGTTTTGTATTGGCATTATTCTTAGTGGATTAAAAATTGTACCAATATTTTAATTGACAACAATTTTTATTGAGTTTTTCCAATTTTTTACAAATTTTCAAAGTTTACAGAGGTTGAATCAGAATTGAAACTTTTATTCAAAAAATAGACTATTAAAAAAATCTGATCCAGAAGTTACATTATAGTAATTGAAAGTTTTTTAAGAAAATGAGGATATAAATGCGAGAAAACTAAAAAGTATCAATCTAGTTAATTTAAGTTTAGAAAAGCATCAGTCAATGGGATTTTAATCACTATTTTTCCTTTTTAATAAAAAGAAAAAAATAATGAAATCTGTAGAACTTTTTTTAGATTTAATGGGCTTTAAAGTCCAACAAGTATAAAGATTGGGTGGTTGTAGGCCCAATGTGTTATGGTCTCACAATTTTGATCCAAATGCAAATGATATGTGGCAATTGATGAATTGAAGTGTGTGTAACATTAAAGACGAATGTTATAAACTTATGTAGGAAAGAACAGGAATATTGAGCATTTGTTCTTTTGTTGCAAGCCAATTAGCAACCTTATGATATTTCTTATTAGGAATATATGCTTATAAATTTCTTATTAGGGATAGTGTGACAAAATTATGATATTTTTCTTATTAGGGATATATGCTTATAAATTTCTAACTTTTATCAAATTAAGATTTTGCATAAAATCTTTAATATTCATTTGTAATTACCAAATTATTAATCTTTGGAAGCCCACAATATTTTCTATATTTTGTAAATAGGTTCACAATATTGAGCTTAACAAGAATAGTACAGTATAATTTCCATACAAGCTAAGGAGATTAAGCTACAAAACCCAGATCAAATATGAAACAATATAAATATGAAAAGCCACTCATTTATTTCACTGTTTGATCATCACAACACACTAATATGCTATGTTAATCATGATAGTAATACCCAAGAGCTGACCATCCATATAACATCTCATATCTTCATCGGAGTTACCTAATCCGGTAAAAGTGGTCAACAAATTAGTCCGGTGGAAGTTGGTCAACAAAGTTTCTATTTTCTTAGCTATTGTTGTGCATTATTTTCTGATGTTTATGAGTTTGAACTTGCTCCTCGGTAATGATGTGCTTATGTGAAAATTCAAGTTATCTTGAACATATTTTGAATTCAAATGAAGAGACTAACCTTAAGCACATAATAACATTATGAATTCAAATGAAGAGACTAACATTAGGCTCATTAATAACTTTCGAGCAAAGACTAGATAAAAGTTCTTCAATCTTGGCGTCAGACAAAGTAGAACCTAAGAACGGGAGAATATTACATGTTAGCTAGAAATACATCAAAAAAACATAATAATAAATAGAGAATTACCTATATAACCAATAGCCTCAAATTCATCTTTAATGTCATCATAAGACGCCAAAAGAAAAGATGAATAAGCATCTAGTACGACAAAAAAAACAAGTCAGTTTAAAATCTAACAAAACCATCACAACAAAAATCAACAAACCAACAAATACTTATGTACCTCCACTGCCTTCTTCTCGAAGGGCAGCAATAGGGATCAGATTTAGGTCATATTGAATGCTGCCGAACAAATCTTTCTCCAATATAAACCAATCTCGTAGTTGCTTTGATGGCTGATAAGAAGAATCTGTATCACATCTCTTCAATAACAAGCTATATGCATAGAAATGACATAATTAGACATGAAATAACATATAAAACATGATCGGTAAGGGATTAACCTTGAATTCGCATCTTTTAAAAATGATGGTATAGTCTCAAGGTTCTTTTGAGTTTTTAAAGCTAGCAAGCTCAAATGAACCCGTCTATCTATCAAATGAACGGCGAAACAACTGCAAAATTGAGAGGTAATTAAATTAAAAGCAAAATTAAATATAATATTTTATAATCATATGTAGATGATAGCCAAAGAGTCGTGTAAAGTTAAGCAAGAACCTGAATTCGTCTTTCAAATTTTTCCATCAAAAGTGATTGCCCATTCAGTAGAGAAGGTCAGAGACATAGATACTAACATTACCAACATTACCGTTAGTATTTTCACAAAAAATCTTGCATTCAAATACAAAAGATTCTATAGATGCATCCTTTAGCTTGCAATTGTAAAACAAATATAAGTACTACAAAAAAGTTGTACTAATACTGAAATTTAAGTGAAATAAATATACCTAGAGATGACTTCACCAACATCGGAATACTTATTCGTAACACAATCATTGTTTACAAATATGTCAATGTGACTCCCCTCCCCATGAATCTACAACAAAAATTAATATTTACAAAAAGAATGTGAAAAACTGATTAAAAAGCAACTAGTGAAAAGAGTTTAAATCAAATACCTGAGAGCATACGGCACCTGGGATGTCTGACTCACGTACAAATTCTACCTCATTAAAATTTCTATAAACTTCCAGCAAATCTTTGACAGCAACAGGCTGCTTGAAAGTGGTCAACAAATTAGTCCACTTTAGTTCGGTAAAAGTGGTCAACAAATTAGTCCGGTAAAAGTTGGTCAACAAAGTTACTATTTTCTTAGCTATTGTTGTGCATTATTTTCTGATGTTTATGAGTTTGAACTTTTAATTCTGTGTGTTGGTAAATAAACTTCATCCGTAAACCGTTTGTCGACGATTTCACTCTTGTCGATTACATTTTTTGTCGATTGAATTGGTGGTGCGCTTTCGAAATCAACCAAAAAGAGTTTATATTACCTGAGTTCAGAAATTTTGCCAAGTCACGCCTCCGGCATGCCACGTGGGATAAGTTTTTAACGGAAATATGTCATCGGGTCGGGTAGTTTGGGAAATTTGCACGATCCGATAAATTTCGTGACTTTAGGAGCAACTTTTATAGTTTGTGGGAAAAACAAAACTTTCTATAAATACTTTTTAGTCAATTTACCCTTAATTTTATAAAATTAAATCTGATATTTTGAAAATATTACAAAATGAAGATGACAAAGGGAGAAGAAAATAATTTTAAAATAATATCAAATTTAGTATATCATTAAAATAATATCAGATTTAAAAACTTAAAAATGAGAAAAGAGAAAATTGCCCCGCAGCCCAAAAGGGCATTTTCGGAAGAAAATGGTGCAAAAGAACCGATTTTGAAATAAACTCTTAGTTCATAGACTACTGGAGATAAACTCATAGTTAAAACACCGTTTTTGTAGTTCACTCTATTTAAATAGTTGAAGTAGAGAGAGTAAAGTATGAGAGGAAAAAAAAAGTTGAGAAGTAAAGAGAGAATAAAGTATGTGGAGAATAAAATAAAAGGAATAATTTTTTGCTAAAAAGGGAAATGACTCATTTAAAGTGGAACATCTCAAAAAGGAATATGACTCGTCTACCTAGTGACGGAGTTTGTAATGTTGCAATATACTCTAGACTTAACTAATGTTTAGTCTATAACTTTTAAATAGTCAACAATAAGAATTGGTTGTATATTTCTTGATGTGTTTCCTATTAATTTAGTACTAGAACTTATGGTCACTTGTGAATTTGTTATATTAAGGAACTTCATTGTAAAATGGAATGAAATGATATTGAAATGGCTACAAGATTGAAGTGAAATGGTTACAAGATTGAAAGAGAATAAAAATTTGATTGTGAAAAGTATAAATGTGTTTTGAGGGTGAAATCAAACACAATAATAGAATGAAATGAGAGAAGACAAAATAAATAAATAAAAACAATCATTATATATGATCATTCAAAACAGAACAATATATGTAATTATGATCAAGATTCAAGAGACATCCATTCCATCTCAAGATGTATTTCTCCACATTCTACTTTTTGCAGCTTCAAAGATACTGACTGCTTCACCTTCCCATCAACAATATTCACCGTGCTGTCTTCCAACAGCCCGTTGTCGTGCGACTTCAGCCATTTCCCAATCTGCATGTTCTCAAACTTCTCAGCATCCACGAATGCAGTTGCAGCAGTTATCATCGGCTGAATGTCTATCTCAACCTCCCCCATCACATCATCCGTAGAGAACGTGTCGTAGTCATAAACTTCCTGTGGTTTCACACACGAAAGGATCGTTACAACGCGCGATGGTCGAAGGATCAGATCATGCAAGACGTAAAATGAGGATTACCAGCTTGATAGGGCCGTAGTTCTGTGGAACGGAGAGCATGAGTTCCTCGTTCCACACGGGATTCAAGTTGCTCTCCACCACAGTTGTTTGGACACTCTGCAAACGAGAAGTTCACCACCATAGAAACGGAGGAATTGCAGTGAATGAACGTATGATCGACTGACCTGCTTTCCAAGTTTCAAAACGACGTAGGGGTCACTAGATAGCACATCTCGAACAGCTAGATTCGTGCCGTTTAGTACTTTAACCTTCAACACTCCAATAAACTCCACCATGCCTTCCTGCAACCAAATTGGTAGTTATTATGTGATTGAATATACATCAGCACAAATCCTATCAAGTTATCGGGATTGTGAGTTTCGTATGAGACATACTGACAGCTGTGATGAAGCTGAACTTCGAAAGCTATCTGACATCGACATACTAGCTTGCAAAGAGTGCGTTGAAGTAGCAGACAGAATACGCAGGCTGGGTTTCATGAATTGCTGAAGCTCGTACTTCGCCCTAAAAGGTGCAAATTGAGACGACGAAGAGAAAAATTCAACATACAAACAACTAGCTGAAAGTGAGCAATAATATCTGTCGATTCTAAACATGACGCTACCTGATAAACTGAGAGCGCTCATCAGGGCCAGCATCGGGCCTAGGCTTCGACACCCCTTCAGGAATATAAGCCTCGTAAGTGGAATTTGCGGATGCATTTCCACCAACCTCGACCACGGAATCCACTTGATCATTGGACCATTCATCTAACGTAACAGACAGAACCTGCAGAATTGAGCAATATATGTAGGCAAATTATTTCATATCGGGAAGACCACGCATCAGAGCAGAAAATGGAAATGAGAATTCACCTTCGAAATATGTGTGCCGAGACTTCTATGGACACCAGAGCACTTTAAGCATATTATGACTCCTAGATTTGACGAACTGAAATGAAAAAACAATCTTATATAAACCACAAACTAGTGAGCTCGTCCATCTTTTCAAGCAACATACGTCCATGTCGATTGATTGATACATATCAGATACTACTAACAAAGTACAAAAACAGCTAAAACAAAGTGAACGAACTGTAATGCCGAGTTCTCATTAAAACTATTGTCACCATTTATGTTCCTTGTTTACAGTATATTGGCAAAAGATAAAGCAATCAAAACAAAGACGTGATGAGGGACTTACGCCCATTTTGGATCCGGAGCACCACAATCTGCACATACGCGATTATCAGGTCGAGCCAAAAGATCTTTCAATGCACTATTACCTGACCACATTTTCAGAAACCAGCATCAAGATGGAGAAATACACAAACAGTCCATGACAAAAAACAACAAAATCGAGATCAATGTAATTAAACAGTAGTTAAATCGAGAAAGATGTCCATACGAAGGCGGTCAATTACATCTTTTTCTATTACCACAGGTGATTGTCATTCAGAAAAAATTGAACTTTACTAAAAACTGCAACATAACACCATATAATTGAA
The DNA here is from genome assembly GCF_023119035.1 of Salvia hispanica. Lineage (NCBI taxonomy): Eukaryota > Viridiplantae > Streptophyta > Magnoliopsida > Lamiales > Lamiaceae > Salvia > Salvia hispanica. Next base: position 44,967,154 of record NC_062970.1, on the reverse strand, counting down.
TGATTTCCTTTAAAAATTGCAACAAAATGCATAAATTGAATACCTGAGGATTGTCTCCCAATGGATGGATAACTGTTCATGATTTCCTATCACAAAACCTGCAGAATCATAAGCCCCATTTTTAAACCCTTCAAATCTCACAACAAATAGACTAAAAAGAAAATAGGGAAAAAGAGGTAATCACAAATCAATCTCAAATAGCACTTTATTTCCACAATTAAACTCAAATTATGATATTTTTCCAATTAAGTAGATCAAAAGCAGAGTGTAATAAATGAATAAAGATTTCCCAATTCCTCTTCCAAAAACAAAATCCCAAATTCATAAATACAGATTCTATCCATAAACTCAGAAAAGAGCAATAAAAAACTGATCTTGAAATCAAATTCTTGTGTTCTCAATCAAATTCACCAGAAATTTGGAAATCTACTTAGCTTAATTCGACAGAAAATGCACTTTTACACAGCTGAAAAGGTGGAAAGATCTGGAAATGATGGTGAAAAAGGAGCTTTTGATTACCTTTTGTTGAATGTAATCAGAAGAATTGAAGATAGAACTAAATCTTGGAGATTGAATTGAGAGAAACCATAGGGGTTTCATTTGATTTGTAATCAACGAAAAAACATGTCCACTTTCTTAATTTCACTTAATTATGTAGGTAATATGATTGCTTTCTTTACTTTTCCTAATAAATTTCAACAGTCACATTTTTTTTTTATTTAGATTTTTTTTTAAGCTTATTCGATTTAATTTAAATTCAATTTCGTGTAACTGTTTTCTTTCTACTTTATTTGTAAAGGGTGAATCCTTTCTATGATTATGGCAATGTACTGCAGTTTTTAAAAAGTTGCTTTAAATTTTGATACAGAAAATGTTGGATATGGTATTGATGTGTACACTTACACACGTTCATTAATCGTGCACAAAATATCTCAATCTATAATGTTTTAGTGTTGCTCCATAGTTTCCTAATTGGGCAACTCACATTAACTTAATTTTGGTAAAATAAATTGACCCTCGACTTTATCCAAGAACTAAATAGTACTCCCCAAAAAGACAACTGGTAGTCGAAAAACTCATGTGATAATTGATAAGAATTGATTGTCGGTATATTTATAAATCAAAAGTATAATACTGGATTATTTGGTCTCCAAATTAGATCTAATGGTTAAATTTGTTGTGATTGGCTAATGATATTGAATCTTGCAATTTAATCTTACAAGTAATAATTAGTCACTCATTTTTAATATCACAACTTAATATTAGATAGATTATCACATGATTGATACATAATCATGACAATTGAATCTATAAGATGTTGTAGGAGTATAACATAGTCGTGACTATATTATGCAATTGGCTATATTGTTTCTTCCTGAATCAGTTTATGTATTATAAGTTAGTTTTCCTATTTTTAAGTCAAGTATTATATACTTGTGTTAATTTAGGTGACGTTCGGTTGTCATGATTAATTATCATGAGACTATCCATCTAAGATTAAGTCGTGGGATTATTTTAGTCGGAGAGGGGAGGTTGTGACTAATAATCATGAGACTATCCATCTAAGATTAAGTAGTGGGGGTCAATCTTATGAACCAAACATGATACACATTTAATCATGAGATTTAGTCTTGCCAACCGAACACTCACTTAGTTGATTTAGATTTTCTGCTGCATTAAAAAATCTATTATTACACAAATGAGAGTGGAAAGAATTGTAAAATTTGATGTTGGCTCAATGTTTAGGGCATCCACAGCCCAACAAGAGGTTGTGGTGCAGGTTTGAGGTCGTTGGCGTCGGGTGGGGGACCGGTGTGGTTTCATGGAAGGGGGAAGGCGTCGGGCCACACGAATTGTGCGTGACATACTGAACCACACCCCATATTTTTATATGTGGTGGACCGTAGGAGTATATATTTGGGCCCCCCATACCCCAGCGTGGCTCCGCCCATGGGTAGGAGTATATATTTTGCTTCCAAATTTACTTGATTCTTCATCTATTATATCCATTCTACGACACTTTATATTACTCTCAAACTTCAATTAAATTAATGTAGAACGAATTTCTTCAATTACGACCCAGGAGAAGAAATGGGCGAGTTCATGCCGAGCCAATATTATCAAGCAAAAAAAATAGTTTCCTTTTTTGGTTTTAAAATTTTTTAGGATTTATAATTTTTAATATCTATAAAAAATGAATGAATTTTCTGTGTCATAATTGGCATCATTTTCAATTTTACAACTAAAATTGATAGTAGAAATGATCTTTAATATTTTTGCCCGCGGAAGAGGCGTAGAATTGAAGCGAGAAGAATAATGACGTGACAAAAAATTATAGTTGGATCGTGAGATATTGACTTTGGATTTCTTACAAATTAATGTAAGACGGGGCCCTATCAAAATAATAAAGTAGAGTTTATATTATTTATTAATATTTTACATGATTTTTCATCTTAGTTAGAAAAGGTTGGTGAATATAAATCGATCTAGACTTACCTTACTCTATTAAAATTAGAAACATTGCAACAATTATGTTTAAAATACATCATGTGACGTCATCTACCCAAAGGCGAGCCTCTTCCGAGAGTGTATACTTGGCACGAACTATAGGCATCACCGTATAAAATCTTATATTGTCCACTTACTTTGCTCATTCCGAATCCAAAAAAGCGTGTAAATAATTATGTCCTCAGATAGAAGAGGGAGCTCATCGTACTCACAGAGTCACTGGATTGCATATAAATAGAGTCTTATATAATGGATCCCACGTCGAAAGCAAACCATTAGCTGAAGCAATTGCAACGCGATGGTAAAGAGTAGATGATTGATGGTGAGAAGGCGAAGCGAATCTGAAAAGTGGCTTTAAGGCCTCATCGCAGACAGTGTACCCCATTTCCATGTCTCGATCAATGAAAGTTAGGCCTCGTTCGGGAGTATACTACATCCTAAACTCATCCCCCTCAATCAGACTCCTAATGGGGAGTCTTGGTAAGATCTCAATGAGAGCAACAAGGTTTAAGAAATACTACCTCCGTCCACGAAAATTTGTTCCAGTTTTCCATTTCCGTCCATCCTCCAAAATTTGTCCCATTTCACTTTTACCATTTTTGATAGTGGACCCCATATTACACTAACTCATTCCTACTCACATTTTATTATAAAACTAATACTTTAAAAGTAGGACCCACAATCCACTAACTTTTTCAACTCACTTTCCATTACATTTCTTAAAATCCGTGCCCGGTCAAACCGGGACGAATTTTCGTGGACGGAGGCAGTAATAGATAGCAACGCACTAGTACATGCATATAAACTGAAAAAAGAATAATGGAAAGTTTAACAACAATTTTTTTGAGCTACAATCAAAGCCAATGTAATATAATATGGAAATTTGTTGAACCACAAACAAGAATCATATAAATAAACAAAATGCATAACAATCAATTCTTATGTTTGACTAATTAAACCTTAGTGACTGAACATTCTGAAACCCCATGGCTGTGAGCGAAAGCTTGCTGTGAGCGAAATCAAGCTTGGGGTGAAAACAGCGAGTTTAGAAGAAGTTTGTAGAGAACTATAACTTGGCACATATCTTCCAATAGCTCCGGTGTTTTTGGAATAGATAAATAGCTCATCCCATGAGGACAGAGAACAAGCACTTGTATTTGCAAACAAGTCACCATTCGCCAAAATTTCGAGCATGTACGTATGTGCACATTGTTCGAGCAAGTTGAAGTCATATTCCTTTATCCAAGAATTCTCATCCCCGTAGATGTTCATTTTCCAAATAACAACATGCTGAAAATCTAAAATACTGCATAAATATAGCTGACCCTCCAAAATATATAGTCGATTGTTGCCTCTCCTTTTGCCATTGTAATCACAAGGAATTGAAAAACTGGTAAAGAGCTCAGTTTCAATATCAAAGCAACGAACGAAGAAATTATCTTCCGAATCATATGCCAACCAGTGAAGATTTCCATTAAAAAATGCAGCACAACCGCGATTCAATCTATTGATACCTGGTTGTGCTGCTGCGACGCTTCTCCACAACCCTGCGCCTCTCCCTATAGTGTATACATGACAACTATACTGATTCCCATATAAAATCTTATATTGTCCACTTATTTTGCTCGTTCCAAAGCCAAAAAAGGAAGTATATATACTAGTAGATATAGGAGGAAGCTCGGCATACTCACGAGTCATTGGATTGCATATAAATAGAACTTTAGCCCATCGATCCCACATTAAAAGCAAACCATTAGCTGGTGAAGCAACTATAACACGACGGTTAATAGCAGAAAATTGAATGTGAGAAGGTGAATCAAATCGGAAGAGTAGCTTTAAGGCCTCATTGCAGACATTGTATCGCATTTCCATGTCTCGATAAACGAAAGCTAGGCCTGGTTTGGGAGTATACGACATCCCAAAGTCATCCCCCTCAATCAGATGGCGCCATGATTTAAGAACACATTTGCACGTCATAACGCTCTGAATCGGGAGTCTTCCCAAGATCTCTTCCGTGATTTCTTCCGGTAGATTAGCAAACAGATCTTCCTCGGTCGTTAACAACATATCTCTCTGTTTCAGTTCCTCTCTTACAGCTACGAAGCTATCTTTTGGTGTCTGTTCTTTTATAACAGATAAACGCTGCAAGAGATCCTTTGTGGAGAAATGTCTCCATTCTTTTCTTAGAACTACACGCCGTTTCCGTTGTTTTCTTACAGCTAAACGCCACAACCGATCCCTTTCCAAAAAGTTAGTGATCTTCATCAATAACTGAGAAAAATATGAGATTAGCAGATGCAGAACAAGCATAGAAATAAAAAAAATCCAATCTTTAGTAGTACTTTTTTTAATTTAATCATAATAAAATAGAAAGATTAAACAATCAACACCAAAAACAGATATAGCCCAGCATCTAACATCCACAAAAATCCAATCTTAAACACCAAAAATCTCAAATTCAATTCAAATTTCCAGCCACATTATCGAAAAAGTAGTGCTAAATATTTAACATCAATTGGATAGATCTCAAATTCAATTCAAATTTCCAGCCACATTCAAAGCACAAAAAATCAAATATTTAACATCAAATCTATAGATCTCAAATTCAATTGCAATTTCCAGCGGTAGAAATACCTTGTGTTCAAATATTTAGCCCCTAATTTTTTTTTTCTTCCTATATTGCATGTAACTGATGTAAGAGATAAATAAATCATATTGATGCAATCTTGGATAATCACCTTACGGATATCTTCAATCCTATCATATTCGAAAGCTTAGCCCCTAATTATTCGGGTTCCTAATTATTCACGTATTATAATCAGCACGACATTTGGAATGCGACATTAACTGTCCGTTATTGCAATTATGCCAATTTCACTCCCTTCCCTAATTTATTGTACTACCAAAAATATAGGTCAATTTTCAAGAAAAGATTCTTAAGGGTGTCCACTAGTTGGCCAGGCCAAGCCACCAAAAACTTATTTTCCACTATGGTGGACATGCCCATGCCACCAAATAAATTACTATCTTCGTCCCCAAATTTTGACATGGTTTGACCCGTCACGGGTTTTAAGAAATGTAATGGAAAGTGTGTTGAAAAATTTAGTCGGATATGGGTCCTACTTTTAAAGTATTAACTTTAAATAAAATGTGAGAATGAATGACTTAGTGAAATATGGGGTCCACTACCAAAAATGGTAAAAAATGAAGTATGTCAAACTTTCAGGGACGGACCGAAATGGTAAACTGTGTCAAAATTTGGGCGACGGTGGTAGTATTTTTTTCAATTTGTGTATATTTTAATTAAGAAAATGGGGGAAATGGGTATATTTATAGAATTTGTGTACGATTGGGATAAAAAAAATGGGTATATTTATAAAATTAAGAAGAAGAAAAAAAATTTAAATAGGGAGAGCTGCGGCTGGTGGCCGCTGCAATAGGAGAGCCGCGCTCGGGCCACCAACGCCCATGTTTCTCACTGTAGGGAGCCGCGGCTCTCCTATAGTGTATGCTCTAAAAGACTTTCACAGATATATTGGTTACTCTACTACTTTTCTCTTTCTCTATCAATACCTTTTTTGGTTTTTCTCTATTTCTATTATCGGATTACATTTTATATTTATATTTTTTTACTTTATTTGGAAAGGGTGATTCCTTTCTAAGTGAGTATGATTATAGCAATGTAGTGAGTTTTTAAATGTTGCTTTAAATTTTGATACAGAAAATGTTGGATGTGGTATTGATGTGAACACTTACACACGTTCATTAATCGTGCACAAAATATCCCACTCTATAATGTTTTAGTGTTGCTCCATAGTAAAGAGATAAAAACAAGAAAAAACTTAGAATTCCTCGATCAATGGAACTAAATATTTTATTAACAATATAACCTACACATATAATCTCCACATATTTTAACCAAAGAATTGAGAATTAACCAAACATTATAACCCTACCTACACGCGAACATTCTTTGAATAAATTAGTCGTAATAATTATTTCTCTTATGAAATTTCTTTTTCCAATATTCAATTCGTTTTTAGAAAATTCTTTACTTTTTACGTTTTGTTTTTACCTTTTTTTATATTTATAATGTTCATATTTTCCAAATTAGATATTAGGTAGAATATATTTAAATAATAAATATATGATATGTAATTTTATAACGTTAAAGTTAACGGTTCTGTCAAATAAGGATTGCATGAAATATATCGAATATAAAAGTACAAGGACTTACTAAAACGAAAAAATTGTATAAGGATCTATTGAAATAAACAATCAAAGTACAAGTACTTAAGGATGTGTTTTGCCCATAAATAAACTAAAAATACATGATAACTATTACAACAAAAAATAGTGCACCAATCACCTAAAGTACAACTGAACCGCATGTTTACTTAATAAACTTAACGATTGAACATTATGATATCCCATGGTCGTGAGTGAAATCAAGCTTGGCATATAAACAACATTGGAAGAATTAACATTGTTCCAAACTACAATATGTCACATACATCGCATACGTCACAATAGCTTCAGTGTTTTTGGAGTAGATAAATAGTTGATCATGAATTATAGACCAAGAATCAGCACATGCTATTGTGAACAACAAGTCACCATTCGCCAAAACTTCAAGCACGTACAAATATGAATGCCCGGTGGCTAAGTTGAAGCTATATTCCTTTATCCAAAAACTGTCATCCCCATAATTGTTCATCTTCCAAATAATAACTCGGCGCCAATCTAAAATATTGCATTAACATAGCCGACCCTGCAAAATATATAGCCGATTGTTACCATAGCTATCGCTATGATCACAAGGAACTGAAAAACTGGTAAACACCTTAGCTTCCAAATCAAAGTAACAAACCAAGAATTTTTTTTTCCGAATCAGACGACAGCGAATGAAGAGTTCCATTAAAAAATAAAAAAGATTCACGAGGCTGTATACATATCCCCGGCGCAGCTGCTGCGACGCTTCTCCACAACCCGATGCCTCTTCCGAGAGTGTATACTTGGCACGAACAATAGGCATCACTGTATAAAATCTTATATTGCCCACATATTTTGCTCATTACAAATCCAAAAAAGCATGTAATTATGTCCTCGGATAGAAGAGGGAGCTCAACTACTCACGGATCATTGGATGGCATATAAATAGTCTTATATAACGATCCCACATCGAAAGCAAACCACTAGCTGAAGCAATTGCAACGCGATGGTAAAGAGTAGATGATTGATGGTGAGAGGGCGAAGCAAATCTGTAAAGTGGCTTTTAGGCCTCATCGCAGACAGTGTACCCCATTTCCATGTCTCGACAAATGAAAGTTAGGCCTCGTTTGGGAGTATACGACATCCCAAACTCATCCCCCTCAATCAGACTCCTAATGGGGAGTCTTAGTAAGATCTTAATGAAAGCAACAAGGTTTAAGAAATACTGCTAACAGAAAGCAACGAACTAGTACAAGCATATAAACTGAAGAAAGAATGATGAAAAGTTTAACAACAATTTTTGTGAGCTATAATCAAAGCCAATGTAATATACTCCCTCTGTCCAGTTTTAGTCATATTTTGCCATAAAAGTCTGTCCCACATTTAGAGTCACATTTAGAATTTTCCATATTTGGTCATACAATTTTTCCTCATTGTTCATCAAAATTACATCAAAATGCCATTATCTAGATTAAAATAAACTAAAACAAAAATAAAAAACCAAAAAAGTAAAAAAGGGACTCACCTTCAACTAACTCACTTAATTTATTACACACTCCACCATCTCACTTCATTAATTACATACTCCATCAATTCCTTAAAACTCATGCCATAACTAAATGTGACTATAAATCTGGTGCGGATAGAGCAATACGGAAATTTGTTGAACCACAAATGATGACAATTTGATAGATAACCGAGAAGTTTATGATTCAGTAAATAAGAATCATATAAATAAACAAAATACATAACAATCAATTCTTATGTTTGACTAATTAAAGCTTAGTGACTGAACATTATGAAACCCCATGGCTGTGAGCGAAATCAAGCTTGGGGTGAAAACAGCAAGTTTAGAAGAAGTGTGTTTAGAACTATAACTTGTCACATATCTCCCAAGACCGGTGTTTTTGGAATAGATAAATAGTTGATCCCATGAGGACAAAGAACAAGCACTTGTATCTGCAAACAAGTTACCATTCGCCAAAATTTCGAGCACATACATATGCGTAAATTTTTTGGGCAAGTTGAAGTCATATTCCTTTATCCATGAATTCTCATCCCCGTAGTTGTTCATTTTCCAAATAACAACACGCTGCCGATCTAAAATATTGCATAAATATAGCCGACCCTCCAAAATATATAGCTGATTGTTGCCATGGCTTTCGCCATTGTAATCACAAGGAATTGAAAAACTAGTAAAGAGCTCAGTTTCAATATCAAAGCAACAAACGAAGAAATTATCATCCGAATCATATGCCAACCAGTGAAGATTTCCATTCAAAAATGCAGCACAACCGCGATTCATGCTATTGATACCTGGTTGTGCTGCTGCGACGCTTCTCCACAACTCTGCCCCTCTACCTATAGTGTATACATGGCAACTATACTCATTACCATATAAAATCTTATATTGTCCACTTATTTTGCTCGTTCCAAAGCCAAAAAAGGAAGTATATATACTAGTAGATATAGGAGGAAGTTCGGCATACTCACGAGTCATTGGATTGCATATAAATAGAACTTTAGCCCATCGATCCCACGCTGAAAGCAAACCATTATCTGAAGCAACTATAACACGACGGTTCATAGCTGAAAATTGAACGTGAGAAGGTGAATCGAATCGGAAGAGTGGCTTTAAGGCCTCATTGCAGACATTGTACCGCATTTCCATGTCTCGATAAACGAAAGCTAGGCCTGGTTTCGGAGTATACGTCATCCCAAACTCATCCCCCTCAATAAGATGGCGCCATGATTTAAGAACACACTTGCACGTCATAACACTTAGAATCGGGAGTCTTCCCAAGATCTCTTTCGTGATTTCTTCTGGTAGATTTGCAAACCGATCTTCCTTGGTTGTTGCCAAAATATATTTCTGTTTCCATTCTTTTCTTGCAGCTACACAGCTATCTTTTGGTTTCTGTTCTTTTATAACAGATAAACGCTGCAATAGATCCTTTTTGGAGAACTGTCTCCATTCTTTTCTTAGAGCTACACGCCGTTTCCGTTGTTTTCTTACAGCTAAATGCCACAACCGATCCTTTTGGGCGAAAGGTCTGTAACTTGTTCTGAGTGCAGCAGGGGAATTTTTATTCATTATGCCACACTGAGACACACGTATAGCAGAATCCCTTTCCAAAAAGTTAGTGATCTTCATCAATAACTGAAAATGGTACTATGAGATTAGCAGATGCAGAACAAGCATAGAAATAAAAAAAATCCAATCTTTAGGAGTAGTACTTTTTTTCATTTAATCATAACTTAAATAGAAAGATTAAACAATCAACACCGTCTAACAAATCTGAGCTACTTATATTCACCAAAAACAGATATAGCCCAGCAACTAACACCCACAAAAATCAAATCTTAAACATCAAAAATCTCAAATTCAATTCTAATTTCCAGCCATATTAACAAAAAAGTAGTGCTAAATATATAACACCAATTGGATAGATCTCAAATTCAATTCAAATTTCCAGCCACAACCAAGCACAAAAAATCAATTTCCAGCGGCAGAAATACCTTGCGTCACCGGAGGGTTTCACCGAGAGAGACAACAAGAGAAGAAATGCGAAGCTTTCAAATTCAATTACCTTGTGAGAGGGTTTCAATTGCGATACACAGCTTAGGCAGCCTCTACCTTCTGTAGTTGTAAATTTCGGCATTTAGAGATAGGGTAGAGGAAAAGGTGTGGGTTCCCCTTTAAGACCCATTCACCTATATTTCCTCATTTTGAAAACAAAACTAGGGTTTTTCCCTAACTTGCATATACTTGTTCGTTTTATCGCTTAGGAAAGCGGAAAGGAAGTCATCAACTTATATCATTGTTCAAGAGCGTTCAGCCTAATGTACTTCTTAGGCATACTATGTTCGCATGCATTAGTCATTTCGTAACTTTCTAAAAGTTCTTAATCTATCATCATACTTCACATAATCGAGCATGCGTAATTAATAATACTTTAGCATTTGTCTCAAGACACCCTTATACCTAACATTTTAAACTTGAAAATTCCATAGTTCATAGGAAAAATTGAAATTTACATGCTTTTCCTTGAAAACCTTGAATGTTTTCACAACATCTTCAGAAAGAAATCATTTTTCCTCTTATCAAGTTCTTTCATGAATAACTGAAAATTTTCTGGTAAGAACTTCTTTCTTACCTCATTGCTGCAGTTGAACGTGACGAGTCGAGGTGTTGGGTCCCTTTAAGCTTTCCATTTTAGTACTATTCTAGTCTAGTACTATCATTCTAGACTAAGGCTTGAAAAGAAGGTTCTTGGGTCCAGAGCGAAAGAACGTTGCTCTGATACCACTCTGTCACGACCACAACTCCCTAGTGCTAGTGAGCGTAGCTATTTCGCGACTAAACAATTCTCGATAATCAAGGGACAACATAAAAAGGATGAAATCACTTAAGTCAATAGTATCAAAGGCATATGGGTACATAGTCAAAACGTGTTCAGAGTATCAAGACTAAGTTCATAGCTTTCTAGCACGTAACTCTAGATTGCAGCGGAAGAGTCCAAGACAAAATAGCACATATGAAGACATGCTACTTTGGGCTCTCGGCGAAATCGCCGTTTCACCCTATCGCCGGAGCGCCATAGCCGTCGCCTTTTCAAATCTCATCCACTAGCTCCAGTTCTTCGGCCGCCTCACCGCAACGTCGCCAGCCCCCAGCTCTGGATCGACGACGTGCCGGTGTCGCCGCTATCACGCGGCGAGCTCCGCCGCCACCTCTGCTCCATCTCTCTCTCTCTCTGTTCTTGGACTCCTCAACACAGCGATTCGCCGTCGTCGAGCCCATCTACCGCCCGCTCGGCTGTCGCCGCGTGGGGTGCGGCCCGTTAGCGCAAAACTGGCGCCGCCGTCTTCGTTACGGCGCGACACCTATCTCTGCCCCCTTTCGGTTCGAGACCTAGGTCGCCGCTACCTCACGCTGCTGCTCTAGCAGCGCCGCCGTTACAGTCAGTTCACCGGGCTCCGTCGTCATTTGGCCCTAGCTGGACAGCCCCGTTTGGTCCCACTCTTGATCCCGAAGCTAAGCTCTACTACTCTCTTTCGTTACATAATATAATTGTTTGAAGCTTGGGCAGTAGCCATGTGATGTTGGAGCTCTTGATTAAAGTGTTTTAAAGTTGATTTTGGAGGGAGCATTAGCTCCCTGGAATGAGCTTGATCTTTGTTCATCTTGTTATGTTAAGTGTCGCTTCTATGATTCCAAGAGTTGGAGCTTTACTAATCTGAAATTACCCTATGTGTTTGGCTAAGAATGTTGATCCCTTGATTATTAAAGCTTGCTACTTGTGTGAGGCTGAAATTAGTGTAATTACACTTGTGCCACTAAGTTCTTGTACTATGTTGTGATTGTTCTAAACATGATGCAAGATAATGTGTTGGGGTGTGGGGGTGTTTACCTCTCGGTCTCACGGCTGCTTTGAGAAACTCTGCCTCTGGCCTCAGTTTTTCTCCCTCTCACACTTGCTACTGCTTGTTCTTGGTTCTCCCTAGAGTTTTGCTGAATTTTTTGATGTGTAGGAGGGTGTTCAAGGTGATGTGGAGTTGTTTATAGGCGAAGTGTGGTGTACTCGTGAGGCCTTAAATGGTTGTTGTACCATTTGTTGTTATGCTGCAGTAAATCTCACTTTTAGTGATCACACTGCCTCTCCTTCATGGCTGCAACTTGGTATTTTATGGGTACCTAGTACTAGTTAGTAATTGGAATTGTTTGATTGTGCAGAGAAGCAGGTGGCTGTTGTGCCAAAGGTGCTGCAGGGCTGACTTGCCTCTTATGGTGATTCTTTGGTCATCTATAACTAAAGAAAAGTTGTCTCCATCCCTATGGTAAGAGCCCCTTTTTGTTTTCTTTTGATCCTTAGTGGACAAAAACTGATCTCTACCTTGCAGGTCGAGAAAAGCTTGGTTGCCAAGCTGCTGTCCAGGACAGCTTGATACCCTGGCCCCAACGGCTGATCGGAAAACGGGCCGCAACTTTCGGCTCGGAAGAAGAGACCCGATGCCATTTGTTCCATGCACATTTTATCTTTCCCTTTCTTTGTTTCCTTTATTGGAAGCCTTGTTCTAAGTATTGTAGTATTTTGAAAATTAGTTGTTCGTTTATTGTATAAGAATTGCTATTCGAAAATTCATGACATTCTACAATGTAAATTCCAATTGTTTAGTTCATTTGATTTTCACTTCAAAGTTTTGTTTCGCGAACTATCAACACTAAGCATCAGTAAGTAATGAGTTCTTATTTAAAACAACGAAGCAATAGAGTGAAGATTCTTTAGTTCGACATTAAACATCAACGAAAAGGATAATGAAAGATGCGGGTATTACAATATATCACTTCGTAAACCAATAGGATGGAATACAAAGTAAAATGCATATCACTTATTATTATTCACACCCTAACACGTATATAGATCACCAACATTTTCACATAATCAAACACATATAGCCCCATTAAGTGCTTAGTGACACTCTACCTTTTCCTCTCTTTTTACTTTTTATTTATTTATTTAACCCCCTAACATTCATTTTAAAACTTTGTCCAAAAGTTCCCCCAATATACAAAACGGAGGGGGGTTTTTTACTCCATAAGTCTTTTTAGTGTACCCCATTTCCATGTCTCGATAAATGAAAGTTAGGCCTCGTTTGGGAGTATACGACATCCCCTTCCAAAAAACAAAGCACACAAATCTTAAACATCAAATTTGATAGATCTTAAAATTAATTCAAATTTCCAGCCATATTCATCACAAGAATCAAAGATTTAGCACCAAATTCATTATACATCAAATTCAATTCCAATTTTTGTGAGCTACAATCAAAGCCAATGTAATATAGTTGAACCACATATAATGACAATTAGATAGATAACCGATCGAGAAGTTTATGATTCAGTAAATAAGAATCATAAAAATAAACAAAATACATAACAATCAATTCTTATGTTTGACTAATTAAACCTTAGTGACTGGCTTCTCCACAACCCGGCGCCTCTCCCTATAGTGTATACATGACAACTATACCGATTCCCATATAAAATTTTATATTGTCCACTTATTTTGCTCGTTCCAAAGCCAAAAAGGGAAGTAAATATACTAGTAGATATAGGAGGAAGCTCGACATACTCATGAGTCATTGGATTGCATATAAATAGAACTTTAGCCCATCGATCCCACGCTGAAAGCAAACCATTATCTGAAGCAACTATAACACGACGGTTATTAGCTGAAAATTGAATGTGAGAAGGTGAATCGAATCGGAAGAGTGGCTTTAAGGCCCCATTGCAGACATTGTACCGCATTTCCATGTCTCGGTAAACGAAAGCTAGGCCTGGTTTGGGAGTATACGACGTCCCAAAGTCATCCCCCTCAATCAGATGGCGCCATGATTTAAGTACACACTTGCACGTCATAACGCTCATAATCGGGAGTCTTCCCAAGATCTCTTCCGTGATTTCACCCGGTAGATTAGCAAACAGATCTTCCACGGTTGTTAACAATATATCTCTCTGTTTCAGTTCCTCTCTTACAACTACACAGCTATCTATTGGTTTATGTTCTTTTATTACAGATAAACGCTGCAAGAGATCCTTTTTGGAGAAATGTCGCCGTTTCCGTTGTTTTCTTACAGCTAAACGCCGCAACCGATCCCTTTCCAAAAAGTTAGTGATCTTCATCAATAACTGAGAAAAATATGAGATTAGCAGATGCAGAACAAGCATAGAAATAAAAAAAAAATCCAATCTTTAGTAGTACATTTTTTAATTTAATCATAACTAAAATAGAAAGATTAATCAATCAACACCAAAAACAGATATAGCCCAGCATCTAACACCCACAAAAATCAAATCTTGAACATCAAAAATCTCAAATTCAATTCAAATTTCCAGCCATATTATAAATATTTAACATCAATTGGATTGATCTCAAATTCAATTCTCAAATTCAATTCAAATTTCCAGCCACATTCAAAGCACAAAAAATCAAATATTTAACATCAAATCTGTAGATCTCAAATTCAATTGCAATTTCCAGCGGTAGAAATACCTTGTGTTCAAATATTTAGCCCCTAATTTTTTTTTACATATTGCATGTAACTGATGTAAGAGATAAATAAATCATATTGATGCAATCTTGGATAATCACCTTATGGATAACTTCAATCCTATCATATTCGAAAGCTTAGCCCCTAATTATTCACGTATTATATAATCAGCACGACATTTGGAATGCGACATTAACTGTCCATTATTGCAATCATGCCAATTTCACTCTCTTCCTTATTTTGTTGTACTACCAAAAATATAGGTCAATTTTCAAGAAAAGATTCTTAAAAGACTTTCACAAATATATTGGTTACTTTACTACTTTTCTCTTTCTCTATCCATACCTTTTTTTGGTTTTTCTCTATTTCTATTATCTGATTACATTTTATATTTATATTTTTTCACTTTATTTGGAAAGGGTGATTCCTTTCTAAGTGAGTATGATTATAGCAATGTACTGAGTTTTTGAATGTTGCTTTAAATTTTGATACAGAAAATGTTGGATATGGTATTGATGTGTACACTTACACAAGTTCATTAATCGTGCACAAATATCTCATCCTATGATGTTTTAGCGTTGCTCCATGTTTAGTTAGCCAAATTATGTATGTCATAATTAAATATATATTATATTTAATTTATAAAATTGAATCTCATAATTTATACAATAATTAGATAACTTAATACTAGATGGATTACAAGGGGCATGTTAGGGTGCCACTACCCCTTAAAATAACATCATACCACCATTCCTAGTCAATCATTTGTACATGTGGACGAATAATAAGCTGCCACGTGGCAAAAAAAAATAAAAATAAATCTGAAACAGACGGCCAGCAATTTGTTGGTCTTTATCTAACAATTTTTCTTGGCCAGCAATATCCGACACTATATAACAATCTATAGATTGTTGTGTAGTGTTTGTAATATTGTTATATAGCGTTTATAATATTGTTGTATAAGTGGTGTCATGGTGGTACTTTAAGAGTGGTTGTCATTTTAACACAAACTTGGATTACGATACGATCAATAATTATGACAATCAATGGCATCCATAAGATGTTGTATAACATGATCGTGACTATATTATGGAATTGGCTAGAATTTTTTTTATATAATTAGTTTATGTTGGAAGTTAGTTTTTCTATTTTTAAGTCTAAGTATTGCTCAGGTTAATTTTGTTAATTTAGATTTTCTGCTGCATTAATAAATCTATTGTTACGATCAACGGGTCGTAGCGCAGTTGCCCGCGCGGAGCTGTGGTGATTTTGAGATCACACGTCCAAATTCCGCCATCTGCCGGAAGACTTTCGACCTTAATTCGTAAATTCGGTCAAACAGGATTAGTCGAGTTCGGTACACCTGTGGTCAAACAAAAAAAAATACAGCTGATTTTATATTATTTATTCATATTATACATGAGTTTTTCATCTTAGTTAGGAAAATTGATGATAAAAAGATATAGATCGATCTAGAGTTAATTTATTGTAAAAATATTTCTAATTTTAATCGAGTAAGCTATGTTGAAAAAACATCATATGACGTCATCTACCCCACGTTTAGATTGCGGCTGACCACTGGCCTCTGCGCCACATATTTCAATTCAAAATCGGATATTATATCCTGCGCTCGTTGTTCAATATCCAGCTACTTCTATCCGTCACTTCCACCATTCAATTCGCGACGCGTGTCATGGGGCGGAATCTGATTGGATATTCTCTTGTCTCGCTAGTTAATCGCATACTCCCGTGAAGCATTATCCACTCACTTAGCGCTGACTTAAGATTAATTAATTATGCTAATAATTCAAATTAGTAGTACCACCAATACCTATCTTTTGGACTGTGGTTAAATATTCTAAATTGATAATCAAGATTCAAATTTTATAAAAATTATATACTGCGTTGCATTTTTGTTTAAATTCTATGCAACATACTCCCTTCGTCCGCGAATAGAAATCTCATTTTTTTATTTTAGTCTGTTCGCAAATAGGAGTCTCAGTTCACTTTTACTATAAATGATAATAGGGTCTTCCTCATCTTCTACTAACTCATTCCACTCACATTTTATTTGAAATCAATATATAAAGTGAGACCCCTATTTCACAAAAAAAAAATCACCCGTGTTTCTTAACTTTCTTAAAACTCGTGCCACCAAAAAATAGAACTCCTAATGGCGGACGGACGGACGGACGGAGAGAGTACTTAGTTACTACGTTTGAAATCGTATGGGGTAACTGGAATTACTTGTAATTGTAAATTTGTAATTGTATGAACTAATTTAACATTAAAAATATCTAAAGTAGTAGTAATTTCTACTCCCTCTGTCCGCCATTAGGAGTCTCATTCATGAGCGGCACGGATGTTAAGAAATGTTAAGAAAAGTTGGTGAAAAAAAGTTAGTGGAATAGGGGGTCACTTCTTAGTGCTCCTCTGTTTTGATATTCGCCGTCTAGACTTGCTTACTAGTTTTTGTGATATGAATGATTTTCAGAGAATAGTGAGGCTGATGGACAACAAAAGCACACAGAGCCTTACCTACAACCGTCGTCTCCAGCAAAAGGGACGTGTCCCACTGGTATTGCATCACCGGGAATGCACTATGCATCACCTCCTGCTCAAGTTGGAGTAGGAAATGTAACGGTATTACACATGGTGCTACTTGTGTTTTTATGTGTTTGAGCCACCTAAACGTTGAAGATATCGTCAGCTTAGCTGAATTGTGGTATCATCTGTTTTTCGTTAGTGTCTCTGCTGCATCACTAGTGTTATTACAGGACAATGCTTTTCATGTTTCTCTCGTATCATCCTCGTGTAGAATATAACCATATAATAATCGTGGAATCATCCTTAGATGTCATCTTAGGTTGTCTTGATTGCTGATAATTGATGAATACGGATTAAGTATATAATTCGGATTTCCTAATACTTGCAGGCCCAAGCAGCTTACCCGTATCCCGACCCGTACTACAGGAGTATATTTGCTCCTTACGAAACCCAGCCTTACCCAGCGCAACCTTATCCTGCTCAGCCTATGGTACTGTACTCGTTATGCTCGTCTCCTCATCCTAATGGAAGTTTCCAAGAGTTCTAAATCTCAACTTAATTCAGGTGCATCTGCAATTGATGGGAATCCAGCAAGCTGGTGTGCCATTGCCATCAGAAGCAGTTGAGGAGCCTGTCTTTGTCAATGCAAAACAATATCACGGCATCTTGCGTCGTCGCCAGTCCCGTGCAAAGGCCGAGTCAGAACATAAACTTGCCAAGTCTCGAAAGGTATTAATGAGATGCATCATCATTGCATTCACATGAGGCATTGTTCATAATTGATGAATCTGTGCAGCCGTATTTGCATGAATCGCGACACTTGCATGCGCTGAGGCGAGCTCGGGGAAACGGGGGTCGATTCCAGAAAAAGAACGACAGCCAGAAGAAGAAGGACGTGGGATCGAGCGAGAGATACCACGACAACATCAACCTCAACAGCGAAAAGGATGCCTCTTGAAGATGGAAGTTAGACGGATCGAAACAAAAGTAGCGCAGTCGAAACTGTCTCGTGTGAGTTTGGCAGATTCATTAAGATGGTTCATAGTCAATAGTCTCGTTTGTGTACATTCAGTCATAGGTTTTTGTAGGAAGCATTTCAGTTGAGTGTGAATTTCAGGTTGATGTTTTCTGTGTTTTATTTAAGGTAGGAACCTAAATCCAATCCACACACAAATGCATCTTCATCAACACAATGTATATTCTCTTCGTCACACAAATTAAAATCTCTCAAATATACGAATTAGTTTCCAAGATTTCATTTTTTACATTCTTTTGTCTTCATCAAATCATGATCACCCTACTCCCTATCAATAAAGAAAGCGACCACATTGCATTCAAGTGTATGGAATAAGGTAAACAACAACAAAACCAAATGTGTGTGTTCTTTCAAACTCACTTCGTCCGCAATTAAAAGTCGTTAACAATGGAGCGCGTGATTTTTTGAGGCCCAACTTTGATGCGAATCCGATGCAAATTGCTAATCAAATGCTTCATCCGTCTACAATTAAAAATCTCATTTTGTTATTTCAATCGTTTACAATAAATTACTCACATTCTATCTTTTATAAGTGCAGCGCTTCACGTTGTACTTGCTCATTACACTATAAGAGTGAAATGTGGGTCTCACTTTTATACTACAGTAGTAGACTACTAGTAGTAATTTTGTATTGGATTATGTGTGAAAGTGGACCGTTTCTTTCATACCATTAATAAAATTTTATATTTTTTCGTAGACAACTAAAATAACATAAACTTTTAATCGAAAACAGAGGGAACATCTGTTTAGCGATTTGCATCGGATTTGTGTCAGATTTGGGCCTCAACGAATCACGGGCTCTGCCACCATTAATTTCGTATTTGGGCTATAAATATTTCCTAAAATGGGCTTAGCTAAGCCCAATAATGTTATAAATTTAACCTTTCGATATATACCTATTCTAAATAAATCGATTTGTTTCCTATTTATTGAAAGAAACTAGTGAAGTAACGTGTCAACTACTAATTCTGCGTCATAAGTTTTTGGGTGAGATTTATTGTATTTTATGATCAGTTTTGATTTTGAGTTGTTGACCAAAGTGTGAAAGATAATGATAGTGTGTTGCATGTCTTATTCGAACAAACATGATATACAAATTATCTCTCAATCAAACCAAATTCAAAGGGTATAGATAGGCTACCTCTTTCAAAATTTTCAACACAGCCACAATTACTCCACTTTTGTTTTTTATTATAATAATATGTTATCTATAAATTTTCTTCTCTTGAATCATTTCTAGTTTGCCTAAATTCCCATGTTGTAGTTCTTGGATTTTGTCTCATTTAAACATGCAATCTTGTCCTCTTCATTCGAATAATCATAAAATACAATCTATTTTATCCTACGTGTGATTGTTGTACTTGACCTCAAATTTTGTTTGTTGGGATAATTTCATTATATTCCTATTTATGCGGTATGTATTGACATTAGAGGTCCCAATTATTTTCTTGGTTGTATATGTACTATAATTAAGTAAATAATTGACTTTTTAAATTAACCTTGTACATACTCCTTGTTGATTTGGCTCTTCTTCTCCCAAAAAACAAACAATAAGATCTAGGGGGAGCTTCAGCACCCCAACCAATTTTCTCTTTAAAAAAAAATTCCATTTCATTTATTTTTATACTTACTCAT
Organism: Salvia hispanica; assembly: GCF_023119035.1. Classification (NCBI taxonomy): domain Eukaryota; kingdom Viridiplantae; phylum Streptophyta; class Magnoliopsida; order Lamiales; family Lamiaceae; genus Salvia; species Salvia hispanica. The sequence goes on along the minus strand of NC_062970.1, from coordinate 44,947,161 downwards.
TATTGTTTTTCTATGTCCATCCCTATGTAAAAAGAAAATAATACAATGAAAATCTATCCCTACTGATTGAAATTCTTTATCCTAAACTAATTAATTAGTTTAGGAGGAGGGGCTCATGAGACTTATATAATAATTTCAGTTCTCTTTGTACATCAATATTGGTTGGTTGTAATTATTTTTGTTACATTATTTTCAAACCAAATACTATAAAGCTTCATACAACAATCACACAACAAATGGCAAAACATCCATTAGCCAAACAAACTATGTTAAAATTGTTCTCATAATTGTAGAAAATAGAAAAGATTTCCTCCCCACCCAACCCTCCAAAAAATTTAAAAATGTGAATTTTGAAAAATAAAAATAAAAGTTTGGCACTAGAATGTTGGATGGATTGGTAACTTGAAGAATCACTTTCAACCATAATATTGGGCTACTTTTTGTTCCATTTATTAGAAGGTTGACAAATAAAATTCATAATCTTTGGTATCACTCATAATGATGGCAAAGTATTATACCATGATTTTCTGCTATTATTATTAATATCCTAAAGTTTTTCATCTTTTTCTTTTGTTTTCCTCTTCTCCTTTACAACTTCTATTATTTCAAAACTTGGGCCCCACTCTCTCTCCTCTGTCCTTCCATGAAATCTAATTTGTATTAGTGTGTGTGTGTGTGTGAGAGAGAGAGAGAGAGATGTAAAAGGGAAGCAAAGTCATGGAAATTTTAAGAAAGATGGAGAAAGGTGAGACATTGAGAGAGAGAGAGAAACGCACAAACAAACACGCTTTTAGTGCATGAGAAAAAGGAGAGCACAAGCGACTAGCACTTTTAGCTTTAATTTTACAAGATCACGCAAGGGGATTGGGATGTGGGAACATCAACAAGTGGGCCGGGCCCATATGTGGGCCTTTTCTGCCCCACACCCCTAATATATTTCTTCTTTAAATTAATTTCTGATTTAAAAATATTTTATAAAGTATAGTACTTATAAGTAAAATAAGAGAAATGCTCCAAGAGGTGTCAAAATGGATATCGGGTATAAATAAGAGAAATGCTCTAGCCTCCAAGTTAACATTATTTTATTTTGTTTATTATCTGTATATATGATACTACTATTTTAATATTACAAATTATATAAAATCAAAACTTGATTAGTCATTTTCTCTGCAATATCAGATAAATATAAAATAATAAATTATGTGTATAAATTATCAAATTACTTATATCAATAATAATTTTTAAAATATTAAAATTAAAAAAAATATAAAAAATAAAACAAACAAGTCATAACTAATTCAACCCATATTTATCAAATTATAGAGTAAATAAGGTGTAAAATCTTTCACCAATTGTAATAAGTAATAACTTGTCATAAATGGATATTGTTCATGGCACAAATTTTAATTTTCTCAAACATAATCATGCACAAAGAATTTGTTTATTTTCTGATTCAAATGTGCAATTATTATATGATTATGCGACAAAAAAAATGTAATTTTATCAAGGAAGTATTAAATGCGGCTTTGAGACAATTATTGATATTGCTCTTTGTTATTTGTTAAATTTGAAACTTGAAAATTCTATAATTACTGAATAATACTTTATGATACCATGATTCACAAAATCGAATCAAATTAAAATCATAATTTTATAACATCAAACGTGAAAATCATAATTAGTTTTCTTATTTGATGTGATATCTTTTTTTGATTAAATATATAATGCATACACATTGTAAGAGCAGAGATTTGAGTGTTCACATTAATCATGAACTTTGCTAGATAAGGGGACAAGAATATACAAATTGCATTCCCAATTTTCATATTTTTAGTTTTCTTTTAACTTTTTAAATGGATCGACTGCATTCCATTGCTTCATTAATCATTATAAAAGTGAGAGTGAGTGAACAAACAATATTATATGTGTATACACATGATATCGAGTAGTCTAACATTATATTTCATTGCTGTCTAAATCCACAATTTTTTTATATTATTTTGTATTTAATAATAATTCTACTTCTCATAACTCATTAGTCATTACACCATTTTTTGCATGGTGGTATTTTTAGTAGTATTTGATAATAAAATAGTAGTACTACTACTTAAATTTTTACAAAAGATTATGGGTTATATTATCCATTATATAAACAATTTGCACAAATAAAAATTACTATAAAATTATAATATGGTAATGAATATTAGTGACGGCAAAGCACTGTTTTAGTTAGTCCCACAATTACTTTGGATGCTTTTGAAAATGCAAAGCACTTTATTCAAAATGTCAACCTAGTGAAAAATGTAAATGTCAATTGCTTTTTCTTACCTTTTAGGATTCTTTTGAGTGAAGGCACAATGTAAATCCATATGTAGTGGAAACATTTTCAAGTATTACAAATATGTATGGTGGTTGGCTGTCGACTTTCACTATGAAAACTAAAATAGCCAAAAATTAATCTTATTGATTACTATTTTTTTTGTTGATTTTAAAATTCAATTGCTCCCTCATCCCAAGATTTAAATACATACTATAAAAAAATTGAGTGAAATTATAGGTTTGTTTCATAAAGTAATGTTTGAACTCATTTATTAATACTCCCATGCATTTAATTATTAGGAAGTTTATCATAGTATAATTTTATTTTACAATAATTTTACTTATTTGTTGTGAAAATTTGAATAAGCCTTCATAGTCAGGATGAAGGGTGTAATGATCACTGCTTTTATTAAGGTGTTAATCAAGCTTTCTAATTTAATCATACATGGTAAAAAGGGGTGTCATCTTCAAGCCTTCTAAATCACATCATTTCACACGATTTTAAGTGGCTCATTATTTAGGTTTATCTATAAATGATCATTTTAATTTTTGAATAATAACGTGTGTTGCAAAATTGAATGACATATATGTTGCCCATAAATTTATTTGACTTTGATTTATCATTTTAGTAATTAACTGTGTCGATAATTCCACTAAAAGAAATTCTCTTCGTCCAAGCTCAAGTGATTGATTTATTTTTTGTCGTTGTTTTGCATAGATGGTATAAATAGTTAAAATAGATAGAAAATAATGTAAGAGAGAAAATAATATGTATAGAAGAGAGTCGTATCTACATTATTCTCTTACTTACTTTACTTTCTCTCCATTTTAACTATTTCTCATTTTCCTAAAACACGTACGTAAAAACAGTTAATCACTTGAAATTAGACGGATGGAGTAAATGTTTTTAGATAAATAAGTAGGGGTACTAAAATTTCATAATAATAAGGTAAATAATGAACTAGTACTAGTATAATTCATGAAATCGTGCCTTTTTTCCTAATCTTGCTTATTACTGAGTACTAGTATTATTTTTAGTTGAATAATAATCGAAATGCCGAAGCTACCAACGTAGCCTTAGTAGTATAATCATTGCAAGTAACAAGTGATTAATTAAAAATAACCTCGAAATAATGCTATTTTGTCATATTATAATCAATAATAATAAAATATTTATCCCTCAAATGTTTAAAAAATAGTTTTATCTGGCTAACATTTAATATCACAAAGCTATTTTTCATTAAACTACAATAAAATAAAATCTCTTTCGAATAAGTGGGGCCGATCTAGTGGCATGCATGGGTTTATTTAATTTACTACTAATATTATTAGAATAACAATTGGCCCCAACTTTTATGATTTTTTTTCTACAATTAATCACCTATACCTTTTTCAAATGTTTAAAAAATATTGCCATCCAACTCTTGTGAAAAGCTTCATGGCCCTCGTCTTCATCATGAACATATATTGTCAATGTGTAGCCATACTAAAACAAATTAGTTTAAAATACATACATATAATTAATAAGGTACTTATTAATTTTATGCTAACATAATTTTAATATATCGAGTATACTTGAATCTAGCACACTCGTGAATAATAAGTTAATAACTACTCATATTCCAATTTTGTAGGGGCACTCTAAAGCATATGTCATGAATCTTATAGGAGGAATCAACCAATGAGAATACTTGTAATTAGGAGAATTTAATTAAGTTAATTAATTCCAAAGTTTATACAATATTAAGTGATTTATGGGACCCATTTCCAGCTAAAGTTAGTGCATGAAAACGTTATAATGATATCATGTTTATGAAAGCATGCTTGGACAGCAATGGGTATTTCCTTGTTTATTAGATTGTGTCATCATATAATATATTGTCACACCGGTTTAGTATAAGATTTAGTACAAAAAAGTTCATCAAAATCTATGTTTTAATAGTATATTTGTAGTTTTATTGATTGTTGTAACTTTAAACGTGTTATTGAATATGTATATGGATTTGGATATTGACCCATTTTACAATGATGTTAGTTTCAAACAAATTTATGAGAAACATGTTTTATTTGACCTTTGCATGATATTTGTTTAGTACAAGTAGTACAACTGATAAATTAAAATTTAATAATTACTTAGAACGTATGACATAAAAAATGTTTAATTCGCTTTTGACATTATTTGGAATAAGTATGTTCTTTTATTATAATTATTAGAAAACTTGATATTGATATATATCAATATCTAAGAACGCGTAGAATTATATCACATTAACTTTAGCCGAAGAGGCGTTGACCATGCGTGTTAGGGAAGCAATTAGAAGTGCTCCAAAGCAACTTTTAATCCAAAAATATGACGTATTTTATCTTTACCAATGCTATAAAACTTAAAGTCCAAACATAAAGTTCGAGTTAAGCTCAATATTTAATTAAGAAAAAAGTGAAAATAAGACCGCGTTAAGCTCAATATCTAAGAACGCGTAGAATTACATCACATTAACTTTAGGCCGAAGAGGCGAAGACTATGCGTGTTTGGGATGTAGTTAGAAGTGCCCCAAAGCAACTTTTAATCCAAAAATATGACGTATTTTATCTTTACCAACTTTATAAAACTTAAAGTCCAAACATAAAGTTCAAGTTAAGCTCAATATTTTATTAAGAAAAAAGTGAAAATAAGACCGCGTTAAGCTCAATATCAAAGAACGCGTAGAATTACATTACATTAACTTTAGGCCGAAGAGGCGAAGACCATGCGTGTTTGTGAAGCAGTTAGAAGTGCTCCAAAGCAACTTTTAAACCGAAAAAAATGACGTATTTTATCTTTACCAACGTTATAAGACTTAAAGTCCAAACATAAAGTTCGACTTAAGCTCAATATTTAATTAAGAAAAAAGTGAAAATAAGACCGCGTTGAGCTCAATATCTAAGAACGTGTAGAATTACATCACATTAACTTGAGGTCAAAGAGGCGAAGACCATGCATGCTTGGGAAGCAATTAGAAGTGCTCCAAAGCAACTTTTAATCCAAAAAATGTGACGTATTTTATCTTTGCCAGCATTATAAAACTTAAAGTCCAAACATAAAGTTCGAGTTAAGCTCAATATTTAATTAAGAAAAAGGTGAAAATAAGACCGCGTTGAGCTCAATATCTAAGAACGCGTAGAATTACATCTCATTAACTTTAGGCCAAAGAGGCGAAGACTCTGCGTTTCGTGTTTGGGAAGCAATTAGAAATGCTCCAAAGCAACTTTTAATCCAAAAAATATGACACATTTTATCTTTACCAACGTTATAAAACTTAAAGTCAAAACATAAAGTTTGATTTAAGCTCAATATTTAATGAAGAAAAAAGTGAAAATAAGACCGCGTTAAGCTCAATATCTAAGAACGCGTAGAATTACATCACATTAACTTTAGGCCAAAGAGGCGAAGACCATGCATGCGTGTTTGGGAAGCAGTTAGAAGTGCTCCAAAGCAACTTTTAATCCAAAAATATAATGTATTTTATCTTTACCAACGTTATAAAACTTAAAATCAAACATAAAGTTCGAGTTAAGCTCAATATTTAATTAAGAAAAAAGTGAAAATAAGACCGTGTTAAGCTCAATATCTAAGAACGCGTAGAATTACATCACATTAACTTTAGGTCAAAGAGGCGAAGACCATGCGTGTTTGGGAAGCAATTAGAAGTGCTTCAAAGCAACTTTTAATTCAAAAAATATGACGTATTTTATCTTTACCAACGTTATAAAACTTAAAGTCAAAACATAAAGTTTGAGTTAAGCTCAATATTTAATGAAGAAAAAAGTGAAAATAAGACCGCATTAAGCTCAATATCTAAGAACGCGTAGAATTACATCACATTAACTTTAGGCCGAAGAGGCGAAGACCATGCATGCGTGTTTGGGAAGCAGTTAGAAGTGCTCCAAAGCAACTTTTAATCCAAAAATATAACGTATTTTATCTTTGCCAACGTTATAAAACTTAAAATCAAACATAAAGTTCGAGTTAAGCTCAATATTTAATTAAGAAAAAAGTGAAAATAAGACCGTGTTAAGCTCAATATCTAAGAACGCGTAGAATTACATCACATTAACTTTAGGCCAAAGAGGCGAAGACCATGCGTGTTTGGGAAGCAGTTAGAAGTGCTCCAAAGCAACTTTTAATCCAAAAATATGACGTATTTTATCTTTACCAACATTATAAAACTTAAAGTTCAAACATAAAGTTCGAGTTAAGTTCAATATTTAATTAAGAAAAAAGTGAAAATAAGACCGCGTTAAGCTCAATATTTAAGAACGCGTAGAATTACATCACATTAACTTTAGGCCAAAGAGACAAAGACCATGCATGCATGTTTGGGAAGCAGTTAGAAGTGCTCCAAAGCAACTTTTAATCCAAAAATATGACGTATTTTATCTTTGCCAACGTTATAAAACTTAAATCCGGACATAAATTTCGATTCAAACTCAATATTTAATTAAGAAAAAATTAAAAATAAGACCGATATCCTCAATATATGATCCGATAATCCAATTTCTATATCATCTTACTCATCGTCACGAAAAGTAAAAACAATAATATATAGAAATTAAACGTTCAATTGAAAGGAGCAATTCATTGTTAATTTATTTCGCCAAATATAAATACTATAGTCGATTAAAATTAATTTATCCCAGAGAGTAGCCATATATTAAATGAAGCATATCCTTCGAGATTAATTCTTGGTAATGAAGTAAGACCAAAATTTATAAATCAATATTAATTTCTTCATGGTCCTATTACAAAATAAAATACTACTCCCTCCATCGTTATTCTGTCTCTTACTTTATAATTTCTCTACTTTAACTATTTATTATCATTTTTATAAAACGGATGCGCAAAAATGACCGAGACTCCTAATAGCGGACGAAGGGAATACTATTATTTATCTATAATCCTATTCATAATCCAAATCTAAATCCAAATCCAAATCCAAACCAACACTAACTAATGCGTCATCCATCTCAAAAATAGATGTCGTATTTTCTTTTTAATATGGAGTATTTCATTTTGACTTATTAATTACTCCCTCAGTCCCACATGATTTGGGACACTTTAACCCGGCATGAGTTTTAAGAAATCTAATGGACAATGAGTTGAAAAAGTTGGTGGGATGTGAGTAATACTTTTAAAGTACTATTAGTTTTATAATAAAATGTGAATATGAATGAGTTAGTGGAATATGAGGTCCACTACTAAAAATGATAAAAGTGAAGTGTGTCAAATTAGGTGGGATGGATCAACATGGAATACTGGGTCAAATTATGTGGGACGGATGGAGTATCACATTAAAATTTCACAAAATATACTAGGCAAAACTCATTCTTAGGTCCTTATACCTTTCTCATAAATTTCATCACATCCTCGTACAATTTTTTCATTTTAATAGGTCATTATACTTTGATTATAAATTTTATTAGGTCCTTATACAATTTTTTATTTTAAAATATTTTTTACTTTTATCTTAGATAATAATTTATATTTAATTAATTAAATTTAATGAACCTTTTAACTTTATTACTTAACTTATCTTATGATTATAAATATTCAGGGAAACGTATCTTTCAATATAAATATAAATAATCAATTGAAAATTCGGATAGTTATTCTAAAAAAAAACTTCGATTTTAATATTCAATCATTACAGTTGATCTTTTTATTATTCTCTACAACTTATTGAGATTATTGGATAACAAGATGATATTATCTTTATAGACTATGCTAAGTTAAATAATGGAATATTAAAAAGTTCATTAAGTTTAATTAAATTTAGATTATTATCCAAGATAAATGTAAAAAAGTCCCTAAAATAAAAGATTGTACAAGGATCTAATGAAAGTTATGATAAAAGTATAAGGACCTACTAAAACGAAAAATCATAGGAGGACCTGATAAAAATATTGTGAAAAGTATAAGGACCTATTAAAACGAAAAAATTGTACAAAGACCTAATTAACATTTTGACTAAAGTATAACGAACTAAGAATATGTTTTGCTAATATACTACTCCCATGTCCAATGCATGATGCATCATACGACATCCATGCATGCATCATCCATCACATGTCCCACAATCATCCTCACCATACAAAATGAAGGTAGAGAGAGAGACTGCACATTTTTTTTTCAATTAATATTTTCCCTAAGAGATGAAGCTACAGGCTTAACAGCTAGAATCTCTATTTGTCTAAAATTGGGCCTGCCAGTCTGCTTCCAATAAAGGCATCCCTTCTGCCTTCCATTTACTCTCTTCCATCTTTTCACTGTTTTCTGTTTCTTTAATCCTTCCATCTTTGTACACATTTCTCCATTTCCCAATTTCAATACCAACTCCCAAATACCAAATCATTATACGCACCTCACTCTTTTGCTTAATTGCATTCAACGTGTTTGATGAAATTACCCAACCAGCTTTTCAATTTTGATTTAGTTTGTGATGCTATTCAATTTTGATTTTGTTTACCCTCAGTTTCTCCTTTCTGTGGGTTGGTGCAAGGACTTTATCCACCCTCTCTCTTATCTCACTGTATATAGTACTCTCTCTCTCTCCACATTTCGCTTTCTATGAATTTCTCGAGATTGGGGTCTTGAGATAAAAACCAGGGGGACCTCTGTTCCAATAAACAACACTACCTCAACACCAGTCCTTCTCCTGCTCTCCTCTCCTCTATATCTCTATATCCTCAACACCAGGAAAGATAATACAATCTCTCTCTACTACACAAAAGAGAAGAAGAAGAAGAAGAAGAAAGAAACCAACAAGCCACAATCTTGATTGATGAGTGGGAGAGTAGGCTCTCTGTGTGAAGAGAGCCTGCCTGTTCATGCAGCCATCTAAACCGCCATTTCTCCTCTCCCAACGAGTAAAGATTCAGTCTTTCTTGTGGAATGGCGCTTTCTATGCACAGGGACAGTAACAGCAGCGGCAGCGGCAGCAGCAAGCAGCAGCAGCAAATGGATGCAAGCAAGTATGTGAGGTACACGCCGGAGCAAGTTGATGCGCTCGAGAGGGTCTATGCTGAGTGCCCCAAGCCTAGCTCTTTGAGGAGGCAGCAGCTCATTAGGGAATGCCCCATTCTTTCCAACATTGAGCCTAAACAAATCAAAGTCTGGTTTCAGAACCGCAGGTACACATGTGTTTCTCTCAAGGCTGTTGGGACATGAGTTTGGAGTGTTTTTTTTAAAGGATTGGGGAAGTTCTTGAGTGAATTTAGTTGTTGTTTGTCTATCCTCTTCAAGTTTTTGTTTGTACAGTTCTTTTTTTCTTTTTCTCAAAAAAAAGATTCCTCCTTTTTTCCACTCCAGCTCTGCTTGCTGAACAAATCGACAGTGTCGTTAGTTATTTTTGCATCTCAATTTTTCATATTTTAGAATAGGGATGGGAATTCGTAGCCTTTCCAGCCCTTACTTTTAGCTCAATTCTTGTCCAAAAATGAAGGTTTTTAATTGACTAAGTATTCTGTACATGGTTAATTCGAAAAAAGTGAGGGCTCATTCTAATCTTTTCATTAATTGAATTTGGAGGTGAAATTCAATTTCTTGTGCCATTTGTTGAGATCTCAGTCAATATGCTTCAGATGGGCATTCATCATTTTGACAGTCATGCTATTAGTTGCTTTATCTTCATTTCCTGTCCCTTTCCTTGTAGATCTTAATTCACTCTGTATACAATTAATGCCCATCAGATCTTTCTCCGGGGTCGAACATTACTAAGTTTTCCAGTTGGTGGAGTAATTCGAATGTTTTAGCTTGCATATGTGTTGGTGGTCCAGTAAGTTTGAATTGATGTGGCTTCTTTATCATTTTGTTTAATTTGTGTTGTGATAGTCTTCTCGCAATTGCTGAGGAGACCCTGGCAGAGTTCCTTGGTAAGGCTACTGGAACTGCTGTCGACTGGGTACAGATGATTGGGATGAAGGTAAAGATTCTTATTGCCTAGTTTTGTCTTCTATCTATTCTCAGCTCTAGGTGGTAACATGTCTTCTGTATATGATGTGGACAGCCTGGTCCGGATTCTATTGGCATTGTCGCTGTTTCTCGCAATTGTAGTGGGGTAGCAGCACGAGCCTGTGGCCTCGTGAGTCTTGAACCCACGAAGGTAGTAATCAAACTTTCCTCACCCCGTCCATCTGTGGCATGTTTTTACCCCATTTGAAATTCAACTTTGACTAACTTTCCTTTGCAGGTTGCCGAAATTCTCAAAGATCGTCTCTCTTGGTTCCGTGACTGTCGTTGCCTTGATGTAGCAAGTGCAATTCCCACAGGAAACGGAGGGACTATAGAGCTTGTATATATGCAGGTACAATTGCTGTGATGGAAGTCTGTGTGTTGTTCTTCTAGGCCTTAGGCAATTTATATATCTTACAACTCCAAAAATGTTTAAAAACCCACTTTGTTGTATAGGTATATGCACCAACAACGTTGGCATCTGCTCGTGACTTTTGGACGCTAAGATATATCACTAGCTTGGAAGATGGCAGTCTAGTGGTAAATGATCCTAGTACTCAACTATTTTCCGTAATTTCATTCGTATTAAATACTTTTTACTGAACATCAAAGGAAGACGAGTATCATGACAATTGACAGCATAACCTTTTATGTCGCAGATTTGTGAGAGGTCATTAACATCATCCACTGGTGGTCCAGCTGGGCCTCCTGCTACTTGCTTTGCCAGAGCTGAGATGCTACCTAGTGGGTACCTGATCCGACCTTGTGAGGGTGGTGGATCAATTATCCACATTGTTGATCACATTGACTTTGATGTAAGAACTTACCAACAAATGTTTAGGGGTCTTTCGTTCAGCTTTTCCAATGCCCTTCAACTAGTTATATGTTTGCTGGTCATCATTTTACTTATGTCACATATCGTGGGTCTTATTTTGTAACAGGCTGGCAGTGTTCCCGAAGTTTTGAGGCCTCTTTATGAATCATCCAAAATCCTAGCGCAGAAGATGACTATGGCTGTGAGTGTTATCTGCCTTGCATCTTTGTGTCTTTATAGGTCCATGCCTTCAATTATGTAGCAATTAATCATTCTGTATGCTTAGGCTTTGCGTCACATAAGACAAATAGCTCAAGAAACGAATGGGGAGGTCCAGTACTCAGGTGGCCGCCAACCTGCTGTTCTCAGGGCCCTAAGTCAAAGGTTGTGCAGGTGAGTAATGACTTCCATTAGTATCTTATGTTTACCTTAAAAAATTATGACAATAATTATAAAATGATTACCTTACTCATGCATTTCCACAATCTTTAGGGGGTTCAATGATGCTGTCAATGGATTTGTTGATGATGGCTGGTCGATAATGAGCAGCGATGGGGTGGAAGATGTAACCATTGCTGTTAACACGTCCCCGAACAAATTTCTTGGTTCTCAGTATAACAATTTGTCAATGCTCCCAACATTTGGGGGAGTCCTCTGCGCACGAGCATCTATGCTTCTCCAGGTTACTTTTTTGTAAATCGTTTTCTTGACAATGAAATGATGTAAATGTCATCAGCTTTTCCTTTCCATTGTCTTCAAGGCCTCTAATCTCTGTTATATAGCTTATTATTACAGTCTTGATTGATAGTTTCGAATTCAATAGCATCTCTAAATTATATTCATTGCAGAATGTGCCCCCTGCTTTGCTTGTTCGCTTCCTGAGGGAGCATCGTTCGGAGTGGGCTGATTATGGCGTTGATGTTTACTCAGCTGCTTCTCTTAAAGCAAGTCCTTACGCAGTTCCTTGTTCAAAGCCCGGCGGATTTCCTAGTAGTCAAGTCATTTTACCTCTGGCACAGACAGTGGAACACGAAGAGGTACCCTTTATGAACACATTCATTCATGCACCATTCGATTTTGTCTCTCAATGGCAAATTGTAGAATAATTGGTTTCAAATTGTAGTTTCTGGAAGTTGTTCGTTTGGAGGGTCATGCATTCTCCCCAGAAGACATAGCTATGTCGAGAGATATGTACCTGTTACAGGTCTGGCAATAAGAAAACAGTTTCATAGATGTGATTTCCTTCATTATGTTGACTATGATGTTCATATTGTGAACGAACCCTTATGTCCATGCAGTTATGCAGTGGGATTGATGAGACAACAACCGGGGCTTGTGCTCAGCTTGTTTTCGCACCGATAGATGAATCATTTGGTGATGATGCACCTTTGCTGCCATCTGGTTTCCGTGTCATTCCATTGGAACCTAAATCAGTTGGGTGCTACTCCTTGCCTAGCTTCTATCTGTCAATTACGTGTTGAAATTCTGCAAACTCGCTATACGTATTTATTATTTTGTTATCTTTATGATACAGGATGGTCCTGCAGCAACTCGAACACTGGACTTGGCTTCAGCCCTCGAGGTAGGACATGGTGGAGCTCGTGCAGGTGGTGAAGCTGATACGAGCAATCAGAACCTTAGGTCCGTTCTAACCATTGCGTTCCAGTTCACTTTTGAAAATCACTACCAAGAGAGCGTTGCTGCCATGGCCCGCCAGTATGTACGAAGCATTGTTGCCTCAGTTCAAAGAGTTGCTATGGCCATAGCCCCGTCTCAACTCAGCTCACATATGGTACCAAAGCCTTTTCCTGGATCACCAGAGGCTGTGACATTAGCACAATGGATATGCAGGAGCTATAGGTATATTTTTCACTAGATCCACGAGGAACGAGCTTCCTTTTTTTTGTTTAAACTTGCTAAGTTGTGGTATTATAGACTTTGTCGTTGATATTCTTCCCAACTTATTTCACAGTATGCACACTGGGGCAGAACTCCTTCAGGCCGACTCACCAGCAGGCGATGCCATTCTTAAACAACTTTGGCACCACAGCGATGCGATAATGTGCTGCTCTGTTAAGATGAATGTTAGTCTGTTTTCTTTATCTATGTTTTGAAATTCTTGCATTTTCTCTATTTTGTTCATAAACACGGGCTACCTATTGCAGGCGTCCGCAGTTTTCACATTCGCAAACCAGGCAGGGCTCGACATGCTGGAGACGACCCTGGTCGCCCTTCAGGACATAATGCTGGAGAAGATTCTAGACGAAGCAGGCCGTAAGATTCTCCTCTCGGAGTTCTCCAAGATCATGCAGCAGGTACAGATTCCTCTCACCGACTAGATTCTCCCTTGTGACGTAGCAGCTAAGCTTTACTCATCATCGTCGTTCTTGTTTAGGGATTCGCCTATCTGCCAGCCGGAGTCTGCGTCTCGAGCATGGGAAGGCCGGTCTCGTATGAGCAAGCCGTCGCGTGGAAGGTCCTCAACGACGACGACGCCAATCACTGCCTTGCTTTCATGTTCATGAACTGGTCTTTTGTGTAAAGAAATAGAGTAAAAACTCCTACTAAGATATGACATCAGCTGCTTAAGTTATTTGTACCTCTTTGATTTTGCCAGAACTTATGCATATGACATAATGTTTGAGAGGGATTATGAACTTATGAGATGCCTACTATTTTGTTATATATGGAAACAAGGTGCTTTTTAATCCTCTTTTTAAATCTTTTTTATTACCAAAGTCCAAATATAGCAGCTTATAACATGCTCAAATCTAAGAATAGGTGTAGTTTATGAATGAAAATATTTTGGTTAATAATTAGCATTTGTTTGTAAATCTATTGGTTGAATTCAAACTTTGTGACTCTTGATAAGATTTCCAAGACTACAAATTAGAGGATCAAGAGTGATCCTTGTCTCAATAATGCTACTCCCTCCTCCGTCTACCATTATAAGGTCACATTTGATCAGACCTGAGTTTTAAGAAATGTGATAAAAAATGAGTAAGAAAATATTAGTGGAAGGTGGGTTTTAGTTTTATAATAAGATGTGAATGAGATAAAGTTTGTAGAGAATATGGGATTCACTGGCGGAACTACGTGTATAGGGGGGCTTTAGACCCTTATGAAATCATTTTTTAAAACCTTTTTCTATTATTTATTCATATTTTATAGTACATTATTATATAAACGTCCTATTAACAATCTAAGACGCCTATAAATTTGTTTTTAAGGTAAATTTTGAAAATTTAGCTCCTACTTACGTTCATTTCTGCGTCTGCTGCTGATGCAATTTATTATCAAAAGTGGTAAAAGGTAAATGAGACTTGTACCGGTGAATGAGCAAAATGATAAAATGGAAAAGAAATATTATTATTATTTTTAATAGTAATAAATTGAAGGAAGGATGTGACGCGAAATCTGCAAGAATGATATCGGTGGGTGCTAATAGAAATAAGTGATGATTTGGTTGGGAGCAAATTGAAATGTGTGATGTTGAAATTCAAAAAAATTGAAAGCAAAAGGTAGTGGAAAAAAGGAATAAGGAGTCAAGGTCAAATGCATGGATTGGCTCCACACACCTAAACAATGTCTCGTGAAGTCATCTCTGTACCTTCACTGTGTGTGAACCACCAACAGAATAATATCTCTTCAGATCGGTCCCCATTTGGACATTTTTTGTTTGGGATCAAATACCTAAAAAGCCCATAACTTTTGTCTGATTTGTTAATTAACAGTTCTGCACTCCCACGTCCATCAACGTCTTTTCAAACCCTCTCAATCTCTGTTAATTCCACTCTTTAACCTTAATTCACCCCTATTTCCTCCAACTATTCTCCTCCCTCCAAATATTAATGTACTAATTTAAAAATAAATAAGTACTAATGGATTATAAATATACTTATAACCGAGTTTTGAAGTTTAAGATAATTTTAGTATTCTCACTTGAAACATAAAAAACTTATAAAAAAATAAAAGTGAACTAATTTGTGGACCTATCAAAATGAAACTATTATTTGAGGACAAAGTCATAAAGAAATTGTTTCTTATTCACTACGAGGATTTGCGAAATGTTAACAATTTTTTTCATAGGTACATGCTACATCAATAAGTTCAGATAGGGATATGCCGAAATTTGTTGCCATTAGACAATTAAGAAAAAAAATTCGAATGTATGATATAATTTATCATTTCAAAGTTTTTAACCATTTTAAAATTTCCATTGGCCATATTTTAATTATATTTGATGATTTTTTTGATAATTTGCTAAAATGTGTTTTAATTTTTTTAGTTGTTAGACTAAGGAGATTCACCGGCTAACCTAATGATTTGTCACTAGGTTGATTTGTAAGCATTTTAAAGGTTTGAACAACTGATCGAAAGACTTAAATCTGCTCCATATCCAAAAATCGTACTGATTTATAAGCATCTCGAAGGATGGCTTAAGGATTTAAGACTTCTTCCATACCCAAAGGCATAGATAGATTTACTGACATTTAATTAAGGATGACGATTCCATGCCACTCGGACCCTTAGATTAAAGTACTCCCTCCGTCCCAAGATATTAGACTCTTATTCTTTTTTGGGGTGTTCCAACATATTTGAGTCATTTCTATTTATGGTAAAAATTTATTTTACTACCAACTCTATTTACACTACTTAACATCTCCTAAATTTCTGTGCCCAAAAGAAAGGGCTCTAATATCTTAGAACGGATAGATTACTACTCCTATATTTTAATTTGAGTATGCATATACATGCATGGCATGATATGATGAGTATGACATCCATGTGATGAACATTGATGGTATGGCAACTTAACTCACTCTTGGACTTAATTGGCGGACTTTCCTTTTGCTGCGTTTGAAAATCGAGCCACTGTTAAAGCTTGCTGCCAATGGCCACCCCTCTCTCTCTCTCCCTCTCTCACTATACATAAATGGGAACAAATTTACGTATAACATTTAATGTGATAGATATATCAAATCATCCTAACCAAATAAAAGTATGAAGTGTCACTCTAACCACCTAATACCAAAACACACGAGACTCACTAATTTTACTTTTGGTATGGAACAATCTATTTAGCCATAATGTGATAATTTCACAAATCAAATACTATGAGATATATTAAGTTTAACATGATATAGTAATAAATAAAATATGTGCATTTGAGTTAATACACAAATTCAAATTTACACTTATAAGTACTCCATCTGTCCGTGAATAAAAGTTCCGTTTTTCCATTTTAATTCGTCCGCGAATAGAAGTCCCGGTTCACTTTTACCATAAATGGTAATCCCACCTTCCACTAACTCATTCCACTAACATTTCATTTAAAACTAATATATACAAGTGAGACTCCTATTCTACTAACGTTTTCCTCCCACTTTTCTTAAAACTCATGCCGCTCATAAATGAGACTCCTTCCCACTTTTCTTAAAACTCATGCCGCTCATAAATGAGACTCCTAATAGCAGACGGAGGGAGTAACTTTCTACGCATTTTTATGTATTTTAAAAATATTCTCTTCATTCCATGCTTGAATCATTGCTATTTCGAGTTATTTCAGTCTTGTGTGATTCAAGTTGTTATTCATTTTTATGTATTTGTTTTAACATCTTTTACTTAAATTTTTTGACATTTAAGGTTGAAAGGTAAGTGACTATCACAATTTAATTTAACCAAACTTCATAGTAATTTTTTCATATCATGAGAAAATGACCATCCCTCACACCTTTAGGTTTGTCCATATCACAAAAAAATTCTGAGTCTTTCAAAATTTGTTCAGACGAGCGTGCACTTGAACCCTCTTTTCATGGTACGGTTGCTTAGAATATGCAATAAGCATTTCTGGGTAATTGCATAAACCCCCCATAATTTTTTAAAATTACAAAGTGATCCATCTCTGAAATCATTGAATTGGCACTGTTACTTAAAAGATCATTGTTGACCTACTATTGAAGCATTTATTTTCTGTGGTTTCTTGTGACAGCAAAATCTGAAATAAATTTTTGGGTGTGGGATGGGTTGAATTCTTGGCTACTTTGCTTTTCTCCATGGCTATATATTGCAGAAATACAATCATTATTTACTTTTAGGAAAAGTTAAATTAATTTGCTTACATTAGCCTTTTTTCTAGGTGGGTTTAATGTACTCTATTCGTCCCCTATTATGAGTCACTCTTTGACCGAGCATGGGTTTTAAGAAATGTAAAGAAAAGTTGGTTGAAAAAGTTAGTGGAATGTGGGATCCATTTTTTTATATTGGTTTTATAATAAAATGTGAGTGAATTGAGTTAGTGGAATGTGGGACCTACTTACTATTTATGGTAAAAATGAAGTGTGACTCTTAATTGGGGACGAACCGAAATGGAAAAGTATGACATGACTCTTAATGAGGGACGGAGGGAGTAATTTGTAATGTGGGTTGCAATAAATTTTACATATAGTATGAAATTTATTCATAAAAATATTGAAACATGTGTTATTCATTTGTATTCAAGAAATCATTATTAATTTTGAAATTGGATGATGAGGCTTTTACCTTTCGTACTTGTGTCTCATCTTTACATGTTGACAACTAAATATTTGTCCCATTTTCCACATTTTCATAGACTGCCATCATTATTATTTCTTGAGGCCTATGATCTTATACCTTCTTGTTGTGTACTAGTACAATTTTCACTTCTGCACAATATATATTTAGATCCAATCCAATTTATATGTATGTAATTATATATTTAAAAATTATAGTGAAATATTTGATTCTACATCACCTAAGATCCATATGTTAATTTTTTTAGGTGACATGATTATGTATTTATAGGTTTGTGTTAAAATGACAACACCTCTTAAAGTGACATTGTGACAACACGTATCAAACAATATTATAAATGCTACACAACAATAGTATATAGATTGTTGTCTAGCGTATTGGATATTACTGGCCGAGAAAATTTACCATTGAGCATTTTTTATGATTGCCACATGACAACTGATTATTTGTCCACGTATATAAATGATTGGCTAAGAATAGTGGTATGGTGTTACTTTAAGAGGTGTTTTATTTTAACGCACTCCCTATTTATATTGTTTGATTAGTTTATGTAATATATTAAGGTTTTCTTACTATATAGATCAAGAAATGGAAATGCAAAAACATTTTTTACATGGAGAATTGAAATATGTATGAAAATCCAAATATTAAAGGCCCATTTACTCTATTTACAGATATATGACCAAGGCCCAATAAGCCGCTAAATTCATCCTAAGGCCCAACTTCAAGCCCGTTAACGGCCCAACTTCAAGGCAGCTAATTTTATCCCCAAAATTAGAAAGGAAGAAGGAAAAGAAGTGAAAATGGCGGATTCAGAAAAGGTGAAGGAGTCGATGGAATCAGCATCCAGCGAAATTTCCAGAGAATTCAGAACCCTAACTGATTCGCGAGATTTGGATTCGATCAAACAAGCGCAAAATCTCATGTATGTATGTGTAGAAACGTATTTTTGTCAATTGGTTATTCGATCATAATTTCACCGGAATTTAGTGATTTGAAGTGTTTAATACGCAGATTAGGGAGATTGCAAGACAGCAATGCAGTGCTGTCTCACTTCAACGAGTACTCGGAGAATTGCTTCATGGAAGTGCATGCTGATTTTGCGAAGAACACGCGCCTCTTGCGGTCCATGAAATCGGACCTGGATTACATCTTTCTGAAGCTCAGGTATGTCGAATTCTCCGTTTTTTCGGCTTATAACTTTCAATTCCCCCAATTTATGATGCTTTATTTTGTTTAGATGTACAAATGAATGTATTCATAGCTTGTTTTTTTTTGGATGAGTGGAAATATTTTGAGAAATTAAGAAGAGTTGATGAAATTTATGCTTTGTGATGATGATAATTGAGCCTATGAAATGTGTAGAGATGTTTGATGATGGCATATTAATGCCAGATTGAACCTTGTCCTCTTCAGCTGCAAAAAATTGTTAGCTCCCTGTGATTAGCCTTCCACAAACAAAGAACTTAAATAGGGCTAGGAAATCCATATGGATATGAGATGTTTTCCGATGTTCGTAGAAGCTATACTTCCTTAGCATTATGGATTAGATTAATGGCACGACAGAATTCGGTGTTTGTTGTCAAAAGTGGCAGAGAAGTCGAGTAGCATCCTTCGCTTGTTTGGTTACCATATCAATGTGATTTTCCCTAAGCACTTAATTCAAGCTAATGATCCTGTGTGGTGAAGAGGGTATTAGGCCAAGCGCGGTTTATGTGAACAGAAGAACAACACAACTGAAGCTTTCTTTGATTGCACATATACTCTGTTTTTAGGAGGTGCATAGTAGTCTTCTTCAATAACACCTACCAAGTAAGCTACATTAGTGTATGCTAAAATGACTGGAACGATCTTGTGGCAAACGGCCAGCAACTCTTTTGCTCATAGTAATGAGTTCGTTAAATTCTGCCCGAATGACCCTCCTTATCATTGTTATTTTCATTGCGTGGGAGTCTTTTTTGCCACATTTCTATGAAAGCTAATGCGCATTTATTCTGATGTTTGTAGGAGCCTTAAGAACAAGATTGCAGGAACCTATCCGGATGCTTTTCCTGATACCTCAGAAATCGAAGCTCTCGATCAAAGACCGGACCTGGAGTTGCCCAAGGATAGCTAGAAATGATTTCCCCCTCCTATCTTCTTCTGCTCTAAATCCACTTCACACTGTTGCTCTTAGAATTCATTGTTTCTTCAACTCTTGCCACTTTGTGTATAAATTATGCTGTGGTAATCCATGAAAGAATTATTGTTGGCTGCTTCTTTAGTGTTGTCCAAACTTACTACATAAGTGGTTGTATAATGTGTTCTTTAGTTCCTCGAAAACTTATGCTCTCTCCTTCTACGGTTTACCATTAAATGTCTTATTTTGCTATTTTGAGATGTTCATAGTTACATGTCTCATTTCATTTGTGCGAAGTTGAGAAAAGTTCCTTACACAAGTAGTTGTATATAAGTTCACTAATTTCATTTTCTTGAAAACTACTCCATTCGTTCGCCATTCAACTCATTTTGGGATGTTGGTAATTACATGTCTCATTTCATTTTATTATAATATGATGAATATGTTTTATATTTCATTATAAAGTTTATACGTGAAAGTGAGATTCGTATAGCATTAACCTAAAAATTTGTCACTTATTTCCATTTTCGTTCGTCCCTAAAAATTTGTCACCTTTCACTTTTTCCATCTTTGGTAGTGGACCCCATATGCCACCAATTTATTCTCACTCACATTTTATTATAAAACTAATATATATAAGTAGGACCCACGTGCCACTAACTTTTTTAACCCACCTTCTACTATATTTCTTAAAACTCATGCCGGATTAAATGGTAACAAATTATGGGGGACGGAGAGAGTATTTCTTTTATCTTACTGTGGTATAATTAATGCACGCCAAGTGTGGCATAAAATATAATCATGAAATTAGACATAAAATTGCGTATATAGAACAATTATTACTACCATAAATTGCCAAACGAAATAAAATAGTCTGGTACCATATTTAGGTTAACTAATTGCAATAATTAAATATTGATGATACATATGATATAAGTAAAAAAAAAATATACATGTGTCAATGATAATCACATAGAAAAATCAAAACTTGAGCAACGGATATTTGTTTCCGCTTTGATAGGTAGGTTTATTGATACATTTCTTCTGCAAATTCCGAAAAAAATTCACTCTTTCTCCCACACACACTCGCAGGTAATATAGCTATCTCTACGCGTGAGTGAAATTTTGCTGTGAAATTGAATCCAATACAGGAATCCGCGGGTGCTAGTGTCGTGGATTATCAACAAGTTTGTGAATTGTGACTAATTTGTGTTGGAATTGCAGGGATTTTGTTGAATTGAGGGGGCGCTGGGTGTGTGAGCTAGGGTTGTTGAGTGGACAGATCTGAGTAGGAGTCTGCAATTCGATCGCTGCACTTTGGGGATTCAACATGTTCTGGCGAATGGCTGGTCTCTCCACTGCTTCCGCAGTGAGTGCTCGTGATCTTATTTATTCGAAGAGATATTACTTGTGTTGTTTGTTGAGTAGTTTATTCTGTTTGTTGGATCCAATCCTGTTGGCATTTTGTTACTTGGAAGTTGGATTTCGTTGTGCGTTTATTGTATTGCTGTTGAGATTTGTTGGGTCGAAAAGGGGTTATTTGATTGGGGGAGAGTAACTTTGGAGTCTTGCATGATTTCATATCTATTTGGCCAGTGTGCCGTGGCGGAGTCTTATTGATTGGAGGGGATCCTATTCGTCAAACTTAGTCTTGCCTGTAATTCATGCAATGGGATGCAACATCGGCCTAGTAGAGTGCCACACTTGGTGCCACTGTGTATTCGTGCTGTCGGGTTCCTAAAGTCCTTCCAGCTGTATTTGTACAATAGGTTCTCTATTTTGAGTAGGCTAGATAGGGAATTCCATGATTGTCGGATTTATACCGTATTTGCTTGAGAAAAAATAGCTACACGCTACTCAAAGTTGGAAATAGGAAATGAGGACGATGGCGCTAGTTGAGTGATCTTTGTAGTCTTGCTTTTGAACAATGGGAATCGACCCGTGTCTTCGACATGAAAAAGATGTTGCCCTAATCAATGGACAAAAGGGACCGAAAATCAATTCTTCGTATCCCTCAGCTCCAAGAATAGAAGTGATTCATTTTTTCGCAAATAAACTGTTTAGGATTCATATTGTCGATTTTTCTTGACATTGATTGGAGTGGAGAAAAAAGAAATTCAAATTGAAAATAATGTTACTTATAACCATAGGACGGGATGCTGCATAATCAAATTCGACGGATTAGGTAAACAAGAGACACTTTTTCGTATTTTCCAGCGCAGAAATGAGAAGCTGCATGCTTTCTATGGGTTATGCAAAATATGTTATTTTTCCGTTTAATGGTGGAAGGATGATCTGGGAAGATATTTCCCTTTTATTTACCATTCTCAGACTTTGACTGCAAGCCTTTAGCTTATATTCGTATAGCTGTACAAATTGTTGTGGATACCGTGCTGGGCTTTATGGTCAGAATTGGTAATGGTATTATTTTATTACGACATGCAAACCCCAATAAAAGCATGCATTACTTGATTGGACGTATGGAATATTTATTGTTTCTGAGTTCTGACTGTGTTGATAATAGGTGGAGACCATATTGGACAAAGATGATTTTACACTGGAGGAGCTATTGGACGAGGATGAAATCATTCAGGAATGCAAAGCTCTTAATGGCCGTCTCATTCATTTGTGAGATCAAGTTTCCTTTGCTTTCCTCTATATTCCAACATTTGTTGTGTTTTCTAATCATTATATTGTGTAGAAAGTGGAGTGGGATATTCCGGTGTTCATAATTGTGTGTATCTTATGTTTTTTCTTTTTGAAGTACATCATCACATGAGAGTATTCTTATGTAAGGTTTGACACAGTAATTGGGCATAAATGCTCACCAACTCATGCCACAAGCAAAAATAAAATTTGCTATATAGGTTGAATCAAGATGAGATGCAAAGGACAGTATGATAATCAGCTAAGTAGTTTGTGCAGTAACCGATCTTCATGGGTTCTTGATTGATCTCTGAAAATGAACTGTTTTCCTTCTCTGCTACAATCATGGGAGCTATATTTTCTTGTAAAAATGTCCCTGTTATTATTTTTTTTGGTAATAATTGGATTAAACATCATTTTCTTTGATTTTGCACCTTTAGTTAACAGCCAAAATTTCTTGCAGTTTGCGGGAAAGAGCTAATGTTAAAAAAATGGTTCAATACATCGTGGAAGAACCACCAGAAGGTGCCGAAAAAGAACGAATATTCAAGTAAGCATGTGTCGTAGATGTTCTAGGTGTATTTTGTTTACAATTGACTGCATACCAAATATTTGCAATAAAATTGTATAGGGCATTCAAATTAATTTGACTTATGTAATTTTTCTTCTGTCACCCCACAGGCTTCCTTTTGTAGCTTGTGAGATTTTCACTTGCGAGGTCGATATAATTCTTAAGGCCTTGATAGAGGATGATGAGGTTGGAATTTGTAATGCTATCTTTTCTTCTTTTTTCATTTCCCGTTATCTCATCTGGTCTATCTAAAAGCTTAAACCTTATTTATTTGGGACTAAACTAGTTACCTCCTGCATTTGGTTCACAGTTAGTGGATCTGCTGTTTTCTTTTTTGGAACCTGAGCGTTCCCATAGCACTTTGTTGGCTGGTTATTTCAGCAAGGTATGGTTTATACTTTATGTACAAATGACTAAATATATTGCATATAGGTATTTTGTTCATTTCTGGCTGGTGTGTTTGATCCTTGATCTTTGATGCTCCAGGTTGTTGTGTGCCTCTTGCTGCGAAAGACAACTCCTTTAATGAACTACATACAAGTGAGTCCAACTGTATTTGTATATCTGCTATGGTTGTAGGCTGATAAGCAGAGCTTGTTATGTTCATCGTTGAAACTTGAAAGACAAATATAAGTATTTATGAACATAAAACCGCGTAATTTAAGCCGTGTTATTTTCACAACATGATGCATAGCAACGGAGATGGAAATAATTTTATATTGTACAGTCTATTTACATGATCTCTAAGAGAAGTGCTACTGAGATTTCATGTTTTTAGAGAACTTCCTTCCTAAATGCATAACTTTTAAGTTTTGAACAGTTTAGCAGGTGGCACTGTCCGTTTTCCTGCATTACCATTTACCATCTTGTTTCAGTCATTCCAGGGTTTATATTCATGATTTGTAATTCTCAGTTATTTATTCTAAATAAGTGTAGAATCCATTACTCTTTGGTTTGATGTAATATGCAGGAATTTAAGTTCCTCTTAGAGGGATAATTCATCAGCCTACTTACTGCCTTGTACTATATGGTATTTACTGAGAAGCTTATTCACATTTTTACAGGCTCATCAGGATATCATTAAAAGGCTGGTTGACCTAATTGGTATTACATCTATAATGGAGGTATGCTGTTAATCCTTTCCTCCAAACCCTGATCCTCACCCAGGCCTCTCTTTTACTAGGCATATTTGTTTAAAAATACTAATAGTTTTTTTTTGTTGAACAGGTTTTAATACGTCTAATCGGCGCGGATGAACATATTTACACCAATTGTGCGGACTCTATGCAGTGGTTGGAAGATATGAATGTGCTGGAAATGATTGTTGACAAATTTAGTTCATCTGTAAGTTGCAGTAAGCATGTGTACCCTGACTTGACAGTGTTGTCTTCTTTACCCAGAGTCTGGTTATTTAGGGTGTGTGGACTGTGGCTTGGTTGGAGATTTCTTTTCTAATTGTTGTGGGTGTATAGCTGTTTGGGAGTTGTGCCTCTTTTGCTCATTTATCCTTTATTACTGTGGAGCAAAAGCTATTCCTTTACAGAATTTACACACATTTGTATATATTCATTAAAATCTTGTATGTATAACTGTTTATGTTTGGTAGAATTTTGTTCTGTAACTTTTTTTCTTCTGTCTACTGCGGTGGGGGTAAGTTGAGTAATTACATTTTGACAAATGAAGCCTACTTCTTCATGTTTCTTTTTTTTCCTGCCATCCCCAAGAATTTGACTGATCTGCTTCACAGAGCTTTTGATGTGTGTACTATTTTGGTTTGCAGGATTCCCCCGAAGTACATGCTAATGCAGCAGAAACACTTTGTGCAATCACTCGTTATGCTCCACCAGGACTAGCTTCAAAAATCTCCAGCCCGAGGTCCATTTGTCTACCTATTTTTGTTCTTAGTTTCCCACATCAGATTGTTTTCTTATCTTGGTTTGGACTGGTTGTTGTCACAGTTTCATTGAAAGACTGTTCCGGCATGCTCTGGAAGACTCGCGCCCAAAATCTGTTTTGGTTAACTTGTTGTCTGTCTGTATATCGTTGCTAGACTCCAAGAGGTTAACTTCAGGAACATATTACATGTATACCCGTCAAATGACACAAGGATCAGGAACTACTGCTAGCCCTGAGACTGTCAGAAGCATGCTAGATGGACTAGGTTAGTTCTTGGATTTGATTGCTTGTGCTAACAAGTTGAGGCTTCCATTCAGCCTTTTCTTTCTCTAAACCATTATGGATTCACTAAAAATTACAATGCAAATGCATGGCTCTTAGTTTATTTTGTCTGTTCAAATACGTTTCTCAGGAGATTTTTGTGAAAAGCGTGATGCAAATCTTCATTAGAGACTGGCTTGATAACTCTACTGATTTGTTTGGCAGGTGATTTGCTCAAGCTTTTGGATATTTCATGGGAAGAGCGTGTCTTGCTTACTACTTATGGCAAATTGCAACCCCCTCTAGGAAAGCATCGTTTGAAGGTACATCTTTTGTTGCTCAAGGATTGTTTGTTGTCAGATGTTTATTCTTCAAGTATGTTCTGTATCCAACTAATAACTGCAAATCTCTTGTGCATTCCCTATATAACTTCACTTGGCTGCATCTCTATATTTTTTCATTTTTTCCATGTCTTTCCAACATTATGTCTTAATAAGTGAATTAATCAATGCAGCTGAACCAAAATCTTATTTTGATCAATGATTGGGTCTTGTAGATTATTGAGTTCATCTCAGTCTTGGTCGCTGTCAGCAATGAAGTTGCAGAAAAGGAATTAATTCGCCTGGGTGCTGTGAAGCATATTCTAAAATTGTTTTTCGAGTACGTTATTTACCCATTTCCGTCTTATACTAGTAATTCTGTAGTTTCTGTTGAGAATTTTGATTTTACTATTTTTTAGGTATCCATACAATAATTTCTTACATTCTAATGTGGAACACATCATACTATCTTGTATTGAGAGTAAGAACCCTCAGTTTGTGGAACATCTGCTTCACGAATGCAATCTTGTTGGGAAGATTCTTGAAGTTGAAAGAAACTTCACTTTGACTGTTGATTCGAGCAAGGTAATTATTTGATACTGCAGTTAAAACTTGTAGTTGCTTCTATCACTTGCTCTTATTCTTTTCATCACAATTGTTTTGGCTTTCTATGATGTGGGGTAAAGAATCAAATCATTCTTAAATACTGAACTATAGTAATGTATTTTGCAGCCTACTGTATCCGCAGAGGGAAGAACACCACCCATGGTAGGGAATATTGGTCACCTAACCCGTATTGCTAACAAGCTTGTGCAATTGGGGGATAGCAACAGTGACATACAGACATTTCTACAGGTTTGCCCAATCTTTATTTGATTTTTCTCATTGCATTTTTCTGTTAGTTTTTGCAACTGCCTTCAAACACCGCTCCTCTCTTGGTTCATGACCATCATCAACTAAAGGCGACATTGTTATCTGTTGGCTTAAAGCTATCTAACAGATATACTGTTATGAATAACTAATTTTAAAATGCCTTTGTTCTTTATTTCTTTGATCCTTTTTTCCCTGTTACCCATATATCTTAACAGATTAGCATTGTTTGTACCCTTATGAGGTGCTGCTGGTAGACTGATAATGCCAATGTTTCAGTATATTTTGAATCTTGCTAAGGCATCAATGCTATTGAGTTTCTGGTATATTTTTAAAGAGTTTTTTGTTACCTTTTAATTGGCAGGGAAATAGTGATTGGGTTGATTGGCAAACAAATGTCCTGCTTAAGCGCAATGCTGTGGAGAATGTCTCACAGTGGGCATGCGGGTTAGTGTTCATAAATATGGTCTCCTCTGCATGTAGCTATTAGCTATATAGACTATGCACGAGAAACTGAGTTATTGCATGCTTAGAGGGTGTTGCATTTATGCACATGCACCCTTATATCCGATTCTAGTTCTCTCTAATATCATGGTCATGTTTCAGCATTATTCCTTTGGTCTAGGTGTTTTGAAATTGCATAGTCTATTTAACTAAATTCCAAACTCATTCTGGACATGACATTTTTCTGAGTATGCAGGAGGCCCACTACACTCCTGGATCAGAATAGAGATAGTGATGATGATGATTACCAAGATAGGGATTATGATGTTGCGGCATTGGCGAATAACTTGAGCCAGGCCTTCCGATATGGGATATACAGTAATGATGATACCGAGGTTTGTTTTATGCGATTTAACTGCTACTGCTCTGTTTTTCATTTTTTCGTCTAGATAATTAAAAGTTAATAGAGGCCCAAAAAGGCTAATAAGTGGCCTTTGTACCATTGACTGAATAGTTTATATGTTTACTTTTTGCAGGCTCATGGTTCTGTGGAACGGGATGATGAGGTATTCACATGACTGAGAATTATGACTTAATTGATTGCATTTAGTGATGGGTTGGATGAGAAAATTTATTGGTATTGAATATCTTGCGAATTTTGGTTCTGCTTCTTTGATATTTTACTCTCTCCATCTTAAACTTTATCCGTGCCAAATTTTTGCACCGCCATAATTTATATTTCTGTCCTTTTCATCCTTTTAACTTTGTCAAATCTCATCTTTTTTTAATCATCTAACTATGATAACTTTTTTCAGGATGTTTACTTTGATGATGAATCTGCTGAAGTAGTCATTTCTTCACTCAGGTTGGGTGATGATCACCAGGAAAGGTAAAAATGGAAATGAAATTTGTAACTTTTACCTTTATAGTTCTTCTAATTTCTTGTATCCACAAGCTCAAATATTAGTGAAAGTTAATTAAATCAATTTTTTATTGAACAAAATAGCAAGCCTCATTGTGATTTGTGATCTTGTTTGCAGTGGATCCCTCTTTACAAACTCAAATTGGTTTGCATTTGAAGATGGAAGAATCGCTGATGAACACGGCGATGCTCCTGTTGCTTCTTCATCCCCCAACACCGAAGGCCATGTTGGTGTTGGAGGTGTCGTTGTCGAGGAAGATGAGGCCTTAGCTGATACTGCCGCATCTGAACCTTCCGAGCAGAAACCAAATGTTGCTGATGACATACCTACTAAATTGCTGGAGGGCTCCAGTGAAAGTGAGACAAGTTCCTCCGACAAACCCGAGTGGGTCGAGTGGAGGGAAAGTTCAGATTCTTTTGAAAACCCTACGCCATCAAATACTGCAAACACATCTGATGCAGACCAACTCCCATCTTTACCCAATGGCGAGCTGCAGGTAGAATTAGAGGACCAACCCGACAACAAAACGGCTCCTTCCCCAGCCTCCACCGATGAGTCTACAGATACTGGAGAATCCCCTAATGATGCAAAAGACTGTGCTGCCAGTCCTTCAGATTCTACACAAGCGGCTGAAGAGAACCGAACTATTGAACAGGACGACGACACATCTGGACCCACAGAACAGGAAAAGGATAACTAAAACATGGAACACAACGTAAATTCTTATGCCATATATAGTGTCAAGATGAAAACCTGGCACTGGTATTGATGGAGAGCGGGCGACTCTGGGAACGATGCTGCTCGTCACAGGTAGAGAAAGCAAAGCCCCGCCTCCTGCGCAATAAAGTGCTTTAGCTCAGCCGAAGCCTAACAGCTACTGAAAATATTTGTAGAGTCTGCCTTCTTTTTTAACTGATTTTCGAGTTTTATGTATTTGTAGGTAAAATCTGACCCTCAGTTGGGAATGTTAGATGTGTATGTTGCCAAAATCTATGTTTATATTTGGTGCTCCTAAATTCTCCTATTTGGATATTTGACGCTGAAACTATTGCTATAGAACTCTGAATCACTCATATCTGATTTTTTATTCAATAATAATTTCTCATTTGTTTGTCTTATTGGTTAAAGGGGAAATGTCGACGTCGTTATTGCGGTTTCTATTTCTTCTTTGCTACTTTCCTCAACATGGATTTAAGAAAATGAAGAATTATGGACATTTAAATTAGTGTTATCTTAATTACGAAATAAATGTTAACGCTGCGCTAGTTATTTTCTTTTTACAATAATCAACTAATATTAAAATTTTGTTTTGTTAACTCTTCAGAGCATCTCCAACGGCGGACGTCGCGGAAGTCGAACCAGATGTCCGCCGTAGTGAAGGAAAAACTCGGACACGCCCGTCCCGTGAGGACGTCAGATGGGCTTGGATATCCGACTGACGTCCGACCGGACGTCCGCATTAAAATTGATTTTTTTTAAACTCTATAAATACGGCTCGTTGAACTTCATTTTATTCACACCACTTGTGTTGACAAGTTTATCTCTCTAAACTCAAAGTATATCTAGAATGGCTAGTAGTCGTGCGGGTGGTAGTGGCGGGGGCGCTAGTGATAGTGATAGTGATAGTGATAGTGAGAATGAATTGAATGTCGCTGTGGAAGGGGGCGATTGATCGATTGCTACGGCAGAGGCAGCAGGCGGCGGTACCTCGGCCGATCCATCGGCGACATCATGTACCCCGGTACCACAATCTTGCACATATTCGATTGTATCAGGACTACTTCGCTCCGCAGCCGCGTTTCGGGGATGCCATATTCCGGCGACGTTTTAGGATGCATCATCCGCTGTTTATGCATATCGTGGGTGCTTTAGAGAGAAGATACGAGTATTTCGGACAGGGAGGATGCGCCTGGCAAACCCGGACACACGCCCTTACTGAAGTCCACTGCCGCAATCAGGCAATTGGCGTACGGAGGCCTCGGCCGACATGTTCGACGAGTACCTCCACATTGGGCGAGTCGTCAGCCATCGAGTGTCTGCAGAACTTTTGCGCGGGCATTAGAGCGATATTCGAGGATTGCTATCTTCGGAGTCCGAGCCCGAAGACTGGCCAGCGGCTGATAAATATGCACGGCTCGGTGCACGGGTTCCCTGGGATGTTGGGCAGCAAAGATTGTATGCATTTGGAGTGGAAGAACTGCTCCGCCACCTGGAAGGGATGCACACTTCCGGCTTCAAAGCCAAGCATCACACGATGATCCTTGAAGCTGTAGCGACTACCCTGCTTGCGGATATGACATGCTTATTTTGGAGTCGCTGGGTCGAACAATGACCTCAACGTCATCCAGTCGTTGACCCCTGTTCAACGATCGCTATGCAATGGCGTTGGTCCCGCCATCGGTTTTAGTCGCCAACGGCAACCAGCACAATATGGGATACTATTTGGCGGATGGGATATACCCAAACTGGCCCGTCTTTGTGAAGACGATCAAGCATGCGATCGGACAAAGAAGTCCTACTTTGCGAGCCGTCAGGAGGCAGCGCACAAAGATGTTGAGCGGGCATTTGGTGTGCTTCAGAGTCGATGGGCGATGGTGAAGGGTCCTTCACGGATGTGGTATATTCCCAACATCGACGACATCATGTACGCATGTATCATTTTACACAACATGATTGTCGAAAGTGAAGGTGACGAACTGACTCAGTGGACCAACGAAGATGATACGGGTGTCGGTCCAAGCCACGTCGTGGCCAGCGCGAATGTGAACATGGGGGTACCTCATGGAGAGGTTGAGCGGTTGGCGCGCATTTGCCGACATGCAGCAAAGAGATGCCCATATTCGATTTCAAGAGGATATCATCGAAGAGGTTTGGACGCGGAGGTGGACGTTGATGTGGTTAATTTTTTATTATCTGACTATGTAATTTTTTTTTCCGAATAATGTATGTTTTTTTTTTAATGAAATATTCGTAATTTCCCCGTTCGTATTCGTGTCGAAATTTTAATTCCGTAAATTGAAGTTCCGTAAATTGATTAATTGTGAATTTAATTGCGGGAAGTCCTAGTGAGAAGTCCTAGTGCAAAAGGGAAGCTCCTAAAGTGATGTGACAGTGGAATGGGAAGTCCTAGTGATGACGTGACAGGAAGTTTTTGTGGGAAGTCCTAGTGGGAAGGGCGCCACCGGAGATGCTCTTAACTAACTAAAACATCATTTTCTTGTACTGGGTGATATATATTTATAGATGAATGCTATGTTACATATCTTATGTGAGCTCCTTTACGCACATTTAGCATTGTTCGTTTCGATTTATATATTTAGTTTGATTCTAATACATAAGAAAATGTTATTGAAAATTTTATTTTCACAAAATTCATAAAAATTAAAACTCGATTTGCTTGTTTTCTCTATAATTTCAAATAAATTAATAAAATAATAAATCAAGCTTGATTTTTATAAATTTTGTGAAATTAAAAATTAATAAAAATGAAGGGAGTAATTTTGAAAATCTAAGTTTTAATTTCATAGCATATCATTTCTATATACTAAATTAACAAAAATGAAGGGAGTAGTTTTGAAAATATTTGGCTCAGATTAAAATTAGACTAAATTTCATCATTCCTATCGCTGTAGCTTTGCGAAAATCTTAATAGTGATGTTAATGTAGAATTGACTTCAATGTTGGCTATATACCAATAGATTGCCTGGAGAAGTGCTGGTTCCAACTGTTTTTTCTGATTAATCAATCCAAGTTTTCAACTAACTATTGCTGCGTAGCCAAGAATTCATTACACGAGGAGCAAATTATTTTTTGAGGAGCATTTGGTATAGTTTAATGTATAGACATGAAAGTTTGTATAATATATATACATTAAAATTTGTAATAAATATAGAATGGAGGGGGAAAAGGGAGAGGGCCAAACGCCCATGTCTATATGTTTGATTAATTTTGTTAAGATACTGATTTTATATGACTCTATTTTTTGGTTAATTTTGTTAAATGCTGATTTTATATGATTTGGCAGTGACTTTATACGGTTATAATAGTCAAATTTAAATTGGTAGCAGCAAAACTGGGAAACCTTTAAAGGAGAATATTTTGTGGTCCTTGGGTTTTTTTTAAGATACTGATTTTATATGAGTTGGCAGTAATTTATCTTATGCTTATAACAGTCAAATCTGAAATTGGTAGCAGCAAAATTTGGGAAAATCATTAATTATTTAAGTGATCACATAATTTATTACATGTTGACCCCTTTCAGAATCCAGATCACGGGCCAAAAAAATTTTACAAAACCCGGGGCCCCCATCCGTCCGTTTAAAATTTATTCCTTTTGATGTAGAATTTTTAAATGTAAAAAAAAAATTGGGGGAAAAAATTAGTAAAAAGGGGGGTCCTTTATTAAAAATGTGGGCTCCTACCCCCGGAAAGACTAAATGGCAGACCAATCCCGGGGGAACAATGGGGGGCGTTCCATCATTCCAATTTCAAAATGAGATCTTTGAGAAACAAAAGGGGAAACGAGAACGTTCATATTACTGAATTTTTTGATTGAATTTGGATACATTCGATAGATTCAACAATCCAAAAAACTGAAGTAAAATAAGTAGTAGGAAATTGTAATTGAATCATATAACATCCCAACGAATAAAAACAGAGGGAAAAATACTTAGTATTTATATTTAGCCTAAAAGGGATCCCCCCCTGCCGGGTGTCCCCTCCTCCGCACTCCAGCGCCTTCCCCTGCGGTCGTACATCGGCCCTGTCGTCGCCGGAAGCCCGAACAGCAGGTAGTACACCAGCAGGAAAACGTCCACACCTGAACCTCACAAAAACTTTCCATCAATGGATCCTGCAAGAATATGTTTATAGCTATAGACGTCGACGGCATCCACGGCACCAACGGCCCCCCCAGCAGGCGACCGTGCGAGCCGGTCGCCCCGGCCAAGTTCACAGGAACCATATAGGCACTGTGACGCAGTACCCGATCCACCCCTTTCTCCTTGGGCCCCCAAAAGGGCCCTCCCCGGAGGGAAACCAGGATGTGGGGTACACCACTAGCCTTCCGGGTTTGCCCCCGTCGTCCCCCTCACGTAGTCCTCCGCACGATGAGGGCTAGAGCCACCAGCATGAAGATGAAGAGCGTGCGTGGAGAGCAAGTTTGCTAGGACTTCGAGATCGTGAAAAGGCTATCACGGCCGTGGCAGCGAGCATTCGCCGTGGCGATATCGGCGTCCCTTCTTCGGATCAACCTTGGCGAACCACGGGGGCCCTCATTTTGTCCTTGCTATGTGCGTGAGGGACCGAGCCCGCCCCACCCGCTGCGAGGAGGACCGAGGGCATCCCCTTAACCGCCGGCTGCCACGGCTCCCGGGGCCCCCCCGACCGCGAAGCGACCGAGAAGGGGCGTTGATGTCGATCTCGTAGTACGGTTGCATGAGGCAGAGGACGACCGCGAGCACGCAGTAAATGGTGGTGGTGAGCACCATCGATCCCACGAGGCCGATGGGGATGTCGCGGGCGGTTCTTCGCTCCTCGGCCATGGTGGAGACGGCGTCAAAGCCCACGTAGGCGAAGAAGAGACGGCGGAGGCCTGAAGATGCCGCGGGCGCCGTAGGGTGTGAAGTCCCTGTAGTTCTTGGGGTCGGCTTTGATGAGCCCGGCGATGATGATGAAGACGATGACGATGATGTGGACGACGGAGGCGATGTAGTTGAGGCGGGAGGAGCCCTTTGTGCTCATGACGGCGATGATGCAGACGAGTATGATGATGCCGACGGCGATGGGGTCGAGCTGGTTGAAGTCCTTTGCTAAGCCGTCTACCTCGAACCGGAAGTCTTCGGGTTGGCGGTTGCAGAGCGTGGCGAAGTAGGACGTCCAGGAACGCGCCACCGCTGCTCCGCCGATGATGTACTCGAGTAGGATGTTTCCGGCAGCTATGAATGCCACGAAATCGCCGAGCTCCACTCTCAAGTAGGCAAATGATCCACCTGCAAAATTCATAAATTAGTAAAATTACTAATTAATCATCTCTGACACTTCAATTAATAACAAAACTGCAGGAAAATAGCTTCTTCAGATTATAAACTAGCTTCATACTACTAACAATTCATCGAATCAAACAATGTATAATTTCGAGAAATCACATGTTTAGACCAAAAATTTGAAATTAAGCAATTAAAGTGATGAGTGTATACCAGCAACAGGAATTTCGACGGCGAATTCGGTGTAGCAGAAGACGGAAAGCAAGGCGGAGAGGCCGGAGAAGGCGTAGGACAGAACGACGGCAGGGCCGGCGTGGATGTGCGCCTCTTGCCCGGTGAGGACGAATATTCCGGCGCCGATGACAGCGCCCATGCCGAACCACATCAAATCCCACGCAGTAAGCGTCCTCTTCATCTGTCCGCCGCTCCGAGCCTTGACCTCCAGCTCCGCCTCCAAGCTCGACCGCGACGTCACCCGGTCGAGCAGCCGCGCCGGAGTCTGTCTCAATGCACTCGCATAGTTCCCCCAGCTCTGGAACGATTCCTCAGGGAGAAAATCGTCCTTTGAGCACGTGCACAGCCTCCGCCGCGTCGTCGAAACCGCGCCGTCCGATTTGTCGTCTCCTTCCATATTCCTTTCCGTCACCTGCAAAAATTTTCAATTCGTCGTTGAGATTAATCGAAATGCTTCCAATCACCGGATTCATTGATTATGAAATTTCAATTTGAAGACGAAACTCATTCAAATTTATCATCGCGTTAAAACAGGGCATTCCGAAATCCAAACAGATCCCCAAATAACGAATCAAGCATTACGAGCAACGGAAACGTGAACTGGATTTCAGAATCATCCAAAACTAAATCGTGAATCTGATCGCAAAAATTGGCGTAATAAATCACCTGATTATAAAACAAATCAACGCTAGAACAATAACCAGCAGAATTGCAGGTATCACTCTCTCTCAAAAAGCTCTGTTTATATGGAAAATCAAAAGTCAAGTGACCGGCGAAAGATGCTTAACGTTAACAGCTACACTTCAACAAATCAACATCGCGTATTTTATATACGATCAAATACACATCGATGAAGAATTCAACAATTGTTTATTGAATCAATCGAAATCAACGACAGCATCACGAAAAATTGAAAGCTACAGACGTCGCCTCGATTCAATCACACAATACATACAGCTAAACATCAATTTTTAAATCCAAACTCGTTTCAAATACGAACAAAAACAATGAAATCAATGCACAGAGAGAGAGAGAAGAGAACCTGTTTCGCGGCAGTGTAGAGATGTAGAGTGTGTTTGTGTGTGGAAAATTTGGGAGCGCAGTTTGAAGGGTTTGACGAAATATGAATATTATATTGTATTTTTGGGAGTATAATAATATTTATAGGAATGAAAAGAAAATTCGGCGGGATATATCACTTTGACTTTTATATTTTAATATATAGTTAATTCCCATTAATGTGGGTTTATTTATAAATATTGATAATTAGTTACAAAAATGCCGATTTTGTCGGAGTAGATAAGGAAAAGGTGTAATAGTGAATACTCGTTCAATATTTAGATGCCAAAAATTGAGTGTGATAATTGATTATGTTTATGAGAGTATGATATGGTTTTTAGTGAAAAAACAAATAGTATAAATAAAGAATTTGTGGATAAATTGAGAATCAAGGAGAGAGAAATGATTCTGGATAAAGCAAGCTTGAGATTCGGAATCTGAGGGTTGGAATTTAGTCCCAAAAATGCGAGGGGAAATTTCGAAGGCCCATGCATAGGATATTCATCATGTGTGCTGTTGCGATTGCGTCGGCCCGCATTCTCATCGCCTATTGAAAGACCAAATTGCCCTCGCTCTCATGGTTATTATATCAATTATAATTGTAAAAAATTAAGGAAATTGGGTTATTTACTTATTTGAATTTTCAATGTTTTATAATTTCTTCACGATCTGTCACTCTAAATCAAGGTTAATTTCTTCACATGCTAGCATTCATATCAAAAAGGGAACTAAACAAAAAATTGTAGATACTGATTTTTTTAAAACTCCAAGTTTTTTAAAATATATCCTAAATAGGGAGTGTTAGGGTGACACCACCTCGTAACACCATACCATCATTTCTAGCCAATCATTTGTACACGTGGACGAATAACCAGCTGCCATGTGGCATTTTTTTTTTTTTTACAAAACTCTGCCAGCAATATGTTATACTGTAAACAACAACTTTTTTCGGTCAGCAATAACCAACACGCTATATAGCAATCTATAGATTGTTGTGTAGCGTTTATAATATTATTGTGTAGCGTTTATAATATTGTTGGATATGTGATGTACGGTGTTATTTTAAAAGGTGTTGTTATTTTAACACAAACCTATCCTAAACAGATGTAAATACACTCTTTAGAAAAAAAGCATTAAAAAACTACTACTAGTAGAGAAGATTAATGAGAGGCTAAGATGCATTATTCCACAATATGTAAAACAATTGCTGGGACCAGGGATTACAAAGAAAATCATTTCTTATTCTTTTTTGAAGATTAACAACTCATACATTTATATCGTTAATCATTAAAATAGTAGCTAACCATGGCACGCATTCCACTTACTTTGGAAAAACTGAGGAAAGTTCTTACTTATGAATAGTTTGGGTTCGCATATTGCGCACAAGTTTAAAAGTTTTCCACCTTTAAATTATTGGATGGAAAAATGAAAATGAAATGTTTTGGAATATGTAAGTAGTTGGAAGAATTTAATCATTTTTTTCTTTTTAGTGTTCACATATATATCTATTTTTTATTTATGTATTAAGAAATGTTTAAGAAAAATAATTTAGTTTTTTTTCTTATTATAAGTATCATATATTTATTTTATATGTATATTAGAAGATATTTTAAATGATGCTTGTCGCCTTTTTTTTACCTTTCAAACATGGCGCCGTTAGTCTATATCATAGTATAAGATTACTTTATAATGATGTAATTATTTTATGATAGAAGATGGACATGAAATAATTGGATAATTGCTGTGGACTTTTATAAAGCAGTTGCAAAATCACATTCACACCTCTGGCTAAGTTGACTTATTTAATATTATTAAAATGGAATATTCATACTTCAAGCGACCTAACTCGAATTTAATTGAATTTTTTTTATTAAGAAATTGGTTAGCCCCATGGTTGTGTATACAAATCACGTTTGGATTGATACAAACATAAATTCCAGTTTGATATTTTTTTAAACCATACTTGGTCTCTTAATAAGTCTATATATAAGGAAAGTGTGACAAATTTTCCAATCTAAGTGGAATAAAAGGTGCTACTAAATTATTTAAATTAACTTTTGACTTAATATTTGAAGGAGATTTTCTCATTTGTCTCTCATAATTGAAAACAAGCACTATAAAAATCGTTTCATTCACGTCACCTTTGATGGTACTACATGATTTGTTTGTTTGAATTTGTCTTTTACAAAAATTATATTCTCTTCGTCCCACTAAGTGGAATAAAAG
The DNA here is from genome assembly GCF_023119035.1 of Salvia hispanica. Lineage (NCBI taxonomy): Eukaryota > Viridiplantae > Streptophyta > Magnoliopsida > Lamiales > Lamiaceae > Salvia > Salvia hispanica. The sequence continues at coordinate 44,909,933 of NC_062970.1, read as the reverse complement.
GTGCTACTAAATTATTTAAATTAACTTTTGACTTAATATTTGAAGGAGATTTTCTCATTTGTCTCTCATAATTGAAAACAAGCACTATAAAAATCGTTTCATTCACGTCACCTTTGATGGTACTACGTGATTTGTTTGTTTGAATTTGTCTTTTACAAAAATTATATTCTCTTCGTCCCACTATAAGCAAGAAGTTTCTTTTAAACATGAAATTTAAGAAAATGATATTTATTGAGTTAAACGAAGAGAATAAAACATTGCAAAGAAAAAAAAAAGATAGAATAAAGTTAGAAAGATAAAGTAAGAGAAAAGAATATAAAAAAGGTAAATAATTTATTTTTTTTATTTTAAACAAGAAAAATCAATCACTTTACTTATAATAGAAAAATCCAAAATAGAAAGTTGATAACTTATAATAGTAACAAAATAGTAACAAATGGTAATATTAGCCATAACTAGACCAAAAATAACCAAACCAAAAAAAAAAGCACAAGATATATGTCCACAAAAATTAGTAGCTTGGGAAAAGAAAAATAGGATTTACCTAAACAAATTAGAAATATGTTCACACAATTACACTTCCACTCTACCTAAGTTACAAATGAACAAGAAATAAGGGGCAAGAATAATCATCAAATATCACACACAACAATGTTAGAAACCAATCAAAATCAAGAAATTAGTTCTTTTCATTCAAAAGCACAATTTTCTTCTTCTCCTTCCCTTGTTTCTCTCTAACTTTGTCAACCTTTTTGCTGCCATTATTCTGCTTGCTCACAGATCCCTCCTGAGCACTGCACATTTGCGACTTGAGCCGGAACCCGAACTTCTTCGACACGCTTCCCCACGCGCTCGAAGACGCCGGCGACACCTTCACCTTGCCTAACTTGTCGATCGCATCCCTCATGTTGGAGCACTCCTTCTCGAGCTCGGACACCCTCATCCTCATGCTATCCATCCCGACTTTCAGGACTTGGTTTTCCCTCACCGCGGTGGCCCAGCCCCCCTCGTTCGCCCCCATCAGCCCACTCCTCAGCTGTCTCGAGCCGTCGAGGTTTTCAGAGACGAGGAAGCAGCCCGCGATGGAGGTTCTCAGCTGCAGCTGCTCGAAGAAGAGGACTTGGACTATTACTCTCAGCGGCAGCCTCTCGTTCTGGGCTGCGTGGGTGCAGGCTTCGAGCGAGAGCTTCTGGCAGTCCATCAGCCGGCACAGCTGCTCGCGCTCGGACTCGGCCAACCATGGGTGAGACTGTATGTGAGAGAATGAATTGTTTAGTTGATTGAAATGTTGCAATTTTCATCAATCAATGAGTGGTTACACTAGGGGTGGAAAAAAGATTTACCGATATACCACACTTATCGTATCCAAAAAATACCGAAAAATATGAATTTTCGGCACAATAACGTTATGAATTAATTTTCACATACAGTATACCGAAAATCCATTATAACGCTATATACCGAATTTATATAATTATACTAAAATATATAGTTACCTTGAGATAGACGTCGATGGCGCGATAAAGACCGTCGTCCAAGGGCCGCGCGTACTCTGGCACGATAGAGGCGAGCGAGTGAAACTTGGGGTGTTTCAGGTTAACGTCAGGGGCGACCTCGGCGAGGTATCCGTCGATTAACTTGGCCACCATGGTGATAGGTGTTAGTGATGCTGATTCCATCAACTGGCCATCATCGACTGAGCCAGGAGATGCATCACCAACCATCTGATCCATGGTCAAGAAATGCTCGAGAATCCGCTGAACGCAGTCCACGTCGTACAAGGTCTCCATCGTGTAAGAGACGTTTGGCATAAGCAGGTCCTCGAGCGTCGCCTGATCGAGCTGCATCCCTATCCGTTTCTCCAGGTTTGATATGCACGAGGCGTCGGCTCGGAGGAATCTAGCCGTTCTGAGAAGACCGAACAGGAATTTCGTCGGAACAAGATCCTTCTGCAGGGGAAGCAAGCGATCGATCTCTTCGAGGAGAGCTTTCTGATCTTCTTCCGAGAGCAAGGCGGCCGAAACGACCCTCGACTCACTTCCACCGTGGCGCCGGTTTAGTCCCGGTAGGTATTTTCTCGCATAACAAACGAGGGAGCCGGCAATTATCTCCTGTTTCACGCCCCGAGATTCCATCACCGAAATCAACCTTTTGTACAGAGGCAGGCTCAGATTCGACACGTCCTCGTACCACCAATCTTCACTCGACTGTTTTGGTCGAGCACCCGTGCTTATCCCGTTCCACAACACGCTCCCTCCCGGGCTCTGCATCGGGCCACCACGCTCCATCATAGGCCACCCAAACAGAGCAGGATCGGTGCACGCCTTCGCAGCCAAGGAGTCGATGCATCTTTTCAGGATGTGGAGCTGTTCAGCATAAGAGAGCACATCGTCACACGTCTGCAGTGCTATCAAAGAGTCCTTCCAGCTTCGTAAAACCGTCTGATTGAGAAAGATCTCGGTCTGAGAAACAAGATTGCCCTCCCCATACTCTTCAGTCATTTCGAGATGCTCAGCAGCACACCGAAGGTACACCACTTTTGATGCAGTGAGCTCGAGTTTCACCCCGTAGCAGAACTTAGCTACGAGCTCAAACGTTTTTGCTCCACCGGGAACGTCTGAGAGTTTGACGACACAACCTTCTTCTCCCTCGGATGCCTCTGCGATAAGCCTCTCCATGACCCCGCTTCTTGAGAGCAACGGAAACTACAACGGGGCAGCCAACAACATACCATATCAAGTTATGCTCAATCACACAAAAAATATCAAATTCTTGAACAATGGTTTTGTTTCCTTCACATCCATCCTCACAATTTAAGCTAAATTACAAATTTGCATTAGAAATCAAATAGATGAATCAACACTATGAAACAAAGTAATATACAAACAACGAGAGCCAACGACGATAGAGATGAAAAACTGAGATAATACCTTGTGAAGATGAAACGACATTTCCTCGACTTCAACAACTACATCACTAGGGAGACCAGTCGTGCAGAACCTACGAGCAAACGAGAAGGAGAAAGGTGAGGAAGCAAATCACCATATAACTCGAAAGAAAAGCAACAACTGTTAAAGCGTTGAAGAAGACGCGATCACAGGAATTACACAAAAAGCTAATGCATACATACATCTGCTATTTAACATCAGATCAAGCTAATGTCAAAGCACTATCACAGTATCAATATTTTTTCAGATAATTTGAAAATATATACAATACCAAATTCATAAGAGTACTACTAAAGAAGTAATCTGCAAAGGTTTTGTCTGAGACAGAGATTACAGAACCAAACTATTACCCAAAATTGGATGTTTCTATTCAGAAAATCAATAGAAATAACTCACATTTTAAACAACAAAACAAAAGAGGAACTCAGCAACTGAAATCAGCAAAACTTGTCACAAAAATTCCCAAATCTCACACATACTATTATAGTTCTCACTTCTCAGTTCTCAGCCATGTAAATATAAAAAAACTTAACAAACTCAGCAACTGAAATCAAGTGTCTATTTTCAGAGCCAAACAAAAAGGCCTAAACACAAAACTCAGCTCATTTTCTTCAGTCCTAATTCAGACACACAGGCAATCAAGAATTCATAGAAAACAGTCATTTTTGGCCAGAGATAAAACTTAAAAAAGTAAAAAGGAGAGGACTAAGTGAAGAAACAAACAAAAAAGCCTAAACACAAAACTCAGCTCATTTTCTTTAGTCCTAATTCAGACACAGAGGCAATCAAGAATTCAAAGAAAAACAGTCATTTTTGGACATTGATAACACTTAAAAATAAGAAATAAAAAAGAGAGGACTAAGTGAAGAAACAAACAAAAAAGCCTAAACACAAAACTCAGCTCATTTTCTTTAGTCCTAATTCAGACACAGAGGCAATCAAGAATTCAAAGAAAACCAGTCATTTTTGGACAAAGATAACACTTAAAAATAAGAAATAAAAAGAGGACTTAGTGAAGAAACAAACCAGGCTTGCCCTTGGCGCCGAAATGCATCAGTTTTGGATCCCAACTTCATACAAGCCATCTCTTTAAACTCAAAAAAACTTAAAATTTGCTAATTACACAGATCTTCTTCTAAACTCTCTGAACAAAGAGAATAACACAGAGCTCAAAAACTCAAGAAAAAGGCTCCAATTGTAGATTTCACCAAAAGCTGCAATCAATGCAGCAAAATCCAGATGGGTGATTTCTTCTCTCTCTCATAACTCTTGTCTCTATCCCAAAACACTTCACACACCCAATTGAAACCGACCCAAAATCTGAATCCCACTTGGGATATATACCGATACAAAAAAGAATTGAATCAGACAACAAATTGAGGTCAACCCCTCCAAAAACAAGAAAGAATACGAAACAGAGCTGCTCTGACACAAAAACCACTTCTTTAACCACCAGAAGATTCCAAAACTCAGCCCTTTGTGACATATGCGACACCGCAAGCTTTAAACCCCATTTAACCAAATCTAGAGAGGGGGAGAAACCCCCATTTAAATCACCTAATTAATTATTACTGTCTGAAAAAGATCAAATTTTTTTTTGGGGAAACTCATCAATTGCAGCTCTGAACTGAAGCACAAGTAAATTGGCATGTGGGTCCGTTGCCTTCAAACATACTCATTGCATAGAGATTCCAAATTCTTTAAAGTCAGTAACAATTTTTTTTCAAATAATTGTATCTTAATCAGAATAAGGAAATGAGATATCTTTGATAATCGTTTTCGTTTCCTTTTTCTTTTATAATTGAGGCCATGAATTTTGAAAGTAACAGCCATCTGCTTCAAGGCCAGCTAAGCCATGTGGCTTCTTTTCTGTCATTTTTTTTGGAGTATTTATTGTGGTTAAATAATAATAAAGGTTTTTAAGTTTAGTTTGTTTGATTAATTATATCCTTCAACTTTAATTTAACATATTTTATAACTTGAAAAATTTGATAAATTTTTAATTATAGCTTGAGATTTGATTTAGTTTATTTATGGGTAGAAATTTTTGAAAAATATATTATTGCTTCATGTAGTTTTATAAGAAGAATCATTTGAATAATGCATGAATTTAATTGATAATATCAGTATGGAAAATTGTACACTAGTCCAACAATTTACTTACAAATTAGTTGTATATCGATGACGATTTTTTAAGTAAAATTCGTCATTGTTTTTCAACGAAAATCAGTGAGTACTCCGCATTATTCTTGTCTTTTAGTGTTGACTGACCTTTTAGTGTGTGTATTGATTAGACGTATCTGTAATAAAATGAAATTGAATTAAATTACTAACAAATTTGTCATATTGTTGTTGACTGTAATTAAACAATTTCTCAAAGTTTGAGTTGAAATTGAAAAGTGTGGTAAAGCTCATGCTACAATTGATTTTTTCATTTAAACCATAAATCAAATTAAGTCGAAGTTAAATTAAGTTATACAAATAAACTAAACAAAGCTAAAATCAAATCTATGAATTATAGTAGGGCTAATTAACTAATGTTACTCTATACACAAGTTGGTAAGACTTTTTTGCATAATGTAAATTGATTATTTGAATCATCATTATGAAAATAAGTTTGAGCTCAACGAAAGATTCATTTTATTTGATTAAATTTTAGGTAGTGTGATATTTTTCGCCTCGAAAAATTAATAACCATTACAGAATACAAAATGTAAAAATTGTAGTAATGATTTTAGTTGAGATTTAAGTATTGCCTTTATAATAATAAGTCAAAAACACATTATTGCAGTTATCTACCTATGTTTTGCAAATTACTAGTTGGTGGATGAACTTTATGGTTTTATGATTTTGTGCTAAACCTAAACTCAACTAACTTTCATTATGAAATATGTTATTGTTATAAAATAGAGACAATAGTTACCCATACATTTGTCTAACATTTTTTTGTCTCTTGCAATGATGTGCAGTTGTTGGAAAGATAATTATCGAACTCATAAATTTTTTTTATAGATAAAGCAATAGAAAAAAATAATTGTTTGAGTGCTTGAAATAAAGATGAGTGTCAACTTTTTGGTAATCAAGAAAAGTTGAAAGGACTTATGAATAATATGTTTTGAGCCATTCCAAATTTCAGATTATTAAGTAATTATTTAAATATCTCTCTCTCTCTATATTTCATGAAAATGAAAGGTAAT